>NC_079219.1:33047423-33347423 GCF_029633865.1 Lampris incognitus | reverse complement strand
CCAGCCCAAGAAGGAGCACAACCACCTGTAATGATCTGTGCCCTCTGGCTATGTTAACTTATAACATTAATAAAGCAAGGACGACTTCTCTCGTGCTGGGTGTTTATTCATCGACCGGATTCCGACTCACGTTGTTACGTACATCACGTGACTTTGTTGTGGCGCTACGGAAAGCCGTAAGGGACATTAGCAAATCAAATATTACTAGCAAATATTACATCTCCCTTTTTCTGAAAAGTGTTGCTTTCTCTGCAGAGATACAGACCACGTTGAGCACGTTTATAAGCGAATACAATCTTAATAAGAAAGAATATGAAAGTGGAACTCTTATATAACTGGACTGCAACAAAGTAGTGTAAAACATTTCCTTCCCTGTCTAAATGTGACACCGTAATAACATTTCATCTTTTTTTTTTTTTTTTTTTTTTTACATTCATAAGTCAAGGATTTGTCTTGGTTTGACCGTGCGACCTGACCTCGTGGTGTAACCAGGCTGTGTGTCTGGTTGTCGCTGATTGTTCGTGTCTGGAGGTTCAGCATGCTCTTGCTGATGGGCTTGTGTGTTGTTGTTAGCGCTGGTAACAGTCTGCTGTGAAGTGTGTGTGTGTGTAGTGTGAGTGTTCACTCTGCTTTGTCGCAGGTGTTGACGGTTGCGTCGGTAGATCTGACCTTCTTTGGTTTGGATGTGGTAGCTCCTGTCTGTGTTCGCTGGTCTTTCCACAGTTGCAGGTCTCCAGGATCCATCCTCCTGCCGGAAGCGGATTGGTGTGCCTGCGGGCAGGTGGGGCAGAGGTTTGGCTGTTCGGTTGTAGTATGCCTGCTGGCGCTGTTGACATACCTCTCTCCTTTTGTGAACATCCTCCTGACTGGCGATCTGTGGCTGCAGGTGTTTTGCTGTTGATGGGAGAATGGACCGCAGCCTCCGACTCATCAGTAGCTGTGCCGGTGATTTCAGGTTGTCCACCGGTGTGTTGCGATACTCCAGTAAGCTCATGTAGGGGTCTTTGTTCTCAGCTTTGGCTTTGTCCAGGATGCGTTTGGCCGTCTGGACAGTCTTCTCGGAGAGGCCGTTGCTCTGTGGGTAGTGGGGGCTTGTGGTGGTGTGTGAGAAACCCCATGTCTGTGAGAAGTTGCGGAACTCACCAGAGCTGTAGCACGGACCGTTGTCGCTGATGATAGTCTCGGGGATTCCGTGTCGAGCCATTGCTGCTTTCAGCTTCATGATGACGGCAGATGAGGTGCAGCTGTAAAGTCTTTCTAGCTCGAAGAATCTGGAGTAGTAGTCCACAGTGACTATGAAGTCCTGTGAGTTCCATGTGAATAGGTCTGTGCCTATCACTTGCCACGGCCGCTCGGGTATGGCGTGTGACATCATTGGTTCCTTTGCATTTGCGCTGCGCCGTTCTTGGCATATGCTGCAGTCTGCTACCGCATCCTCGATCTGTTTCCCCATGCCAGGCCAGAACAGTAAGTCTCTTGCTCGGCATTTGCTTTTTTCCACGCCAAGGTGGCTGGCATGGATGCGCTGTATCATGTCCTTGCGAAGCTTTTGGGGGACAATGATTCTCTCACCTTTGAACAGGATACCGTCCATTTCTGAGATTTCTGCTCTGTGGTTCCAGTATTCCTGGATGCTGGGCGGGCACTTTTTCTTTGTGTCTGGCCAGCCAGTGAGTGTGGCTCGTCTGAGTGCGGTGAGCTGTGGATCTTGCGCTGTTTCCTGCTTGATTTCTGTGAGTCTTGTGTCGCTCACAGGGATGTTGCTGAGGACTGTGTGCACTTGGGCCTCCATCCCTTCCTGTAGGTCACTGTCGTGGTGTTCTATTGACTTGCGTGACAGTGTGTCGGCCACCGGTATGTCCTTACCGGGGCGGTGGATGATTTGGATGTCGTATTTTTGGAGCGCCAGGATCATCCGTTGCAGCCGGGGTGGTGCTGCTGCCAGTGGCTTTTTTAGTATTGCCTCCAGAGGCTTGTGGTCTGACTCCACAATCACTTTTCGTCCATACATGTACTCGTGGAACCTCTTGCAGCCGAAGACCACAGCGTAGAGCTCCTTCTCTATCTGTGCGTAGTTTTCTTCAGTGCTGTTGAGTGACTTGGACGCATAGGCAATTGGTTTGCCATCTTGGAGCATGACAGCCCCAAGGCCACTTTTGGATGCATCCACTTGGAGTCGCAGCTCTTTCTGCGGGTCGAAATATGAGAGTACTGGACCTGGGTGCTGTGTAATGAGATTCTTCATCTCTTGGAACGCCTTGTCGTGGACTGCATCCCACACAAACTCACTGTCCTGTTTCAGAAGCTGTCTGAGGGGTGAGTTTATCTGTGAGAGGTGTGGAGCGAATCTGGCGAGGTAGTTGATCATGCCGAGGACTGTCTCCAGCTCTGCTTTGTTCTGTGGGGGTTGCATGTCCTTGACCGCCTTCACCTTGTGTGGGTCTGGTTTGATGCCTTCGTGTGAGAGCGTGTGGCCGAAGTAGCTTACCTCGGACACGCATATGTGACACTTGTCGGGGTTGAGCCGCACCCCTCGCTCCCTTGTGCGCTTCAGCATCGCTCTGAGACGCTGGTCATGTTCCTCTTTAGTCTTGCCGAACACTAGTATGTCGTCCACTATGGCCGTCACACCGTCCAATCCTTCATATGTTTCATCCACGCGTCTCTGGAACTCGTCTTGAGCGGACACGATTCCGAATGGCAGTCTGAGGAAACGATACCTGCCAAACACTGTGTTAAATGTCGTCAACATTGAGGATTCAGTGCTCAGTTTGATGGCCCAATAGCCTGACCGCGCGTCTAACACGCTAAAGTACTCAGCTCCAGCAAGCTTTGTGGTGGCGTCCTCCAGCGTGGGGAGGGGGTAGTGAGGTCGTTGTATCACTTTGTTAAGAGCTCTGGGGTCTAAACACACTCTAAGTTTGCCTGTCTTTGGCTTCTCAACAATGACGAGTGCGTTCACCCATTCTGTGGGTTCTGTTACCTTACAGATTATGCCGCCTTTCTCCATGCTGTCAAGCTCGTCCCTCAGTTTGCTGCGTAGGGCGATGGGGATTCTGCGTGGCGGGCAGACGACCGGCGTTGCATCTGGTGTGACGCGGAAGGTGCACTCGCCTGGGAACTCTCCTATTCCCTGGAAAACATCTGCATACTCATCCATTATGCTCTGTGATGTGACATTGTTTTCCTCGCTCACAACCATCACTATTTTTACCAAGTTTAGGTCACGGCATGTTTTCATTGCCATGACTGGTGAGGCGTTTGTGTCAATGACGTAAAAGTCCAGCATCATTGCATTGTCTCTGTACTTACATTTGAGTTTGCATGTGCCTTTCACGCTCAGCGCGCCTCCTCCATATTCAGTGAGTCTGTGTATTGCTGGTTTCAGTGTCACATTTTTGAACAGCGCCTGGAACAGGTTGGTGGGAATAGTATTGGCCTGTGCCCCAGTGTCTAGTTTAAACTTTACCTTCTGTGGAGGTGTGCCAATTCCAACCTCTACGTAAGCCTGCTCGTTGCTTTTTCCGTTGTTCTCTATTGAGATGCAGTCTATGTACAGCTCTGTCTGTTCTCCCACAGCGGTGCTCTCCACTGTAATGTTGTCGAAGTACAGTTCTTCCTGTTCTCTGTCAGTGGTGCACTCTTCTGGGTTCTCTCCGACGGCATGTACTGTGCCGCGGTAGTACTTTGTCTGTCCCTGGGAGCTAGACTTGCATACTTTAGCAAAATGATTGAGCTTCTTGCATTTAATGCATTGTTTACCCTTAGCTGGGCAAGTGGCTTTAGCGCCGTGTAGCCCTCCACAATAGCTACACGCCCTGGCGGCAGTGCTAACGTCCCTTTGTCTGAAGTTAGCGTTAGCTGCTTTGGGTGCGTTCGGTTTGTAAGTCTTTCTGCCTATTGCGTGCACCGTTTCATGTGTGCTGCCCTGGCCCATAGACTTTAGCTGTTGCTTTGCTAGCTCGTGTGAGCGGGCTACATCTATGGCCTTTTCTAGCGTTAGCTCAGCTCCCTGGCTAAGTAGCTTTTCTCTCACTCTGGGTGAGTTGGTGGCAAACACGATGCGGTCCCTGACCATCTCGTCGGCATTTGGGTAGCCACAGTCTTTGACTAGGAGCTTTAGCTCAGTTACAAATCGTTCGAAGGATTCACTCTCTCCCTGCATCTTTTCATGAAATTTATATCTGGCATAAATCGGGTTTGCTTTGGGGGTGATGTACTCAGTGTACTTATCGTAGTACGTTTCTAGCTTCTTGGCTTGTTCTCCGCTGAGTGTCCAAGTGTTGTGCACATCGCGCCCTTTTTCCCCTATCCAGAGCAGGAGGTAGCTGCATTTCTCCTCTTCATTCTTCCCGCGCAGGGGGCCCGTGAACATTAGCTCCGTTGTTTGTCGAAATCGTCTCCATGCTTCAGGTAAGTTCGCCGATTCCCAGTCCATCCGTGGAGCTGGAACGCCGTACGAATCCATATTGGGTATTTAAACTCCGCTACTCTGACACCATGTAATGATCTGTGCCCTCTGGCTATGTTAACTTATAACATTAATAAAGCAAGGACGACTTCTCTCGTGCTGGGTGTTTATTCATCGACCGGATTCCGACTCACGTTGTTACGTACATCACGTGACTTTGTTGTGGCGCTACGGAAAGCCGTAAGGGACATTAGCAAATCAAATATTACTAGCAAATATTACACCACCTTTTTCCGGTCACTCTCACCTGGGGTAACCACTCACTGTCTGTTGGTGCACTCCTGGATTCGGGGGCGGACGAGTGTTTGATGGACATCTCGCTGGCCCGGCAGGCCGGCATTCCACTCGTCCCCCTAGACACACTCCTCACAGCCCAAGCCCTAGATGGTCGTTCACTTGGTAAGATCACACACAGCACTGCTTCCCTCACTCTTTCGGGTAATCACGTGGAAGCTATCCGTTTCTTGGTTTTGCGCGCCCCTGGTGTTAGGAAGACCGTGGTTGGAACGGCACGATCCCTACATCTCTTGGTCTACTGGGCGGATTTTGGGTTGGAGCGTTGCGTGTCATGCCAACTGCCTTCGCTCCGCCCACTCCCCGTCCAGCGGCCTCAGACCCGTGCCTCCTCCCACGGATCTCACTGGTGTTCCTTCCATTTATCACGATTTAGCCCCTGTATTTAGTAAAGACATTGTGCCATAGATCTTTCCCGGGGCCGCCCTTCCCACCGGTCGGTTGTATAACCTCTCCGTCCCGGAGAAGGAGGCTATGCGCAATTATATCCGAGTCCCTGGCCTCAGGAATCATAAGGCCCTCGTCTTCCCCGGTGGCGGCGGGCTTCTTTTTTGTGGCAAAGGAGGGCAGCCTGAGGCCTTGCATAGATTATCGAATGTTAAATAATATCGCGGTGAAAAATAAATATTCACTCCCCCTTATGAGTTCCACGTTCGAGCCACTCACTCACGCCACGGTGTTCACGAAGCTGGACCTGCGCAGCGCGTACCACCTGGTGCGCATCCGGGAAGGGGATGAATGGAAGACGGCCTTCAACACCACCTAGGGCAATTTGAGTACCTCGTTATGCCCTTCGGCCTCACCAACGCCCCGGCCGTCTTCCAGGCGTTGGTCAACGACGTGCTCCGGGACATGCTGAACACGTTCGCGGTGGTGTACCTGGATGACATCCTCGTGTTCTCCAGGACTGAGGAGGAACACCACCAGCATGTCCGCCTGGTCCTCCAACGGCTGCTGGAGAAGAGGCTCTTCGTGAAAGCCGAGAAGTGCGTGTTCCACTCCGCCTCCGTGGAGTTCCTTGGCCACATCGTGGAGAAGGGGCTCGTCCGCACTGACCCCAGGAAGACCCGAGCGGTGGAGGAGTGGGCACGGCCCACCAACAGGACGCAACTCCAGCGCTTCCTGGGGTTTGCAAACTTCTACCGGCGCTTCATCAGGGGGTTCAGCCGTGTGGCCGCCCCCCTCACTGCACTCACCTCCAACCTCCGCCCCTTCTCCTGGACCTCGGAGGCGGAAGCCGCCTTCTTGGCCCTGAAGAGGCTGTTCACAACGGCTCCGGTGCTCGCCCACCCGGACCCGTGCAGGCAGTTCATCGTGGAGGTGGACGCATCGGACACGGGCATCGGAGCCGTCCTCTCCCAGCGGTCGGAGGAGGACCAGAAGATCCACCCGTGCGCCTTCTCCCGGCGTTCAGTCCTGCGGAGAAGAATTATGACATCGGCAACAGGGAGTTGCTGGCCGTCCACGCCGCCCTAGAGGAGTGGAAACACTGGCTGGAGGGAGCAGGGCAGCCGTTCATCGTATGGTCCGATCACAAGAACCTGACCTACGTGCGGACGGCTAAGAGGCTCAACCCCAGGCAGGCGCGCTGGGCTCTTCAGCCGGTTCGACTTCACCCTCACCTACCGCCCGGGCACCAAGAACGTCAGGGCAGACGCCCTCTCCCGTCTGTTTCCCGAGGGGTCCCCTGACGCCCCAGACACCATCCTTCCCCCGGCCCGGGTGGTGGGTGTAGTCACCTGGGCCATCGAATCAGTGGTGAGAAGGGCCCAGGCAATGGACCCGGGACCGGCTATTTGTGCCTCCCTCTGTCCGGCCCCAGGTGCTGGAGTGGGGCCACTCCAGCCATCTTGCCTGCCACCCCGGTGTCTACCGAACGGCGGCCTTCATCCGCAGGGGTTTCTGTTGGCCCACCATGGATGCACACCCCAGAGAGTTCGTGGCAGCCTGCGCCCGCAGCAAGGCTCTCCAGCAGGTCTCCTGCGCCCCCTTCCTGTCCCCGGCCGACCTTGGTCCCACATTGCCTTGGACTTTGTAACTGGCCTCCCCGTGTCCCAAGGCAATGACACCATTGTCGACCGGTTTTCCAAGGCCGTCCACTTTGTTGCCCTCACCAAACTCCCCTCTGCAGCCGAGACGGCGGACCTTCTCGTCTCCCACGTCGTCCGACCCCATGGGATTCCCCTGGACATTGTCTCTGACCGTGGTCCCCAGTTCACTTCGAAGGTATGGCAGGCCTTCTGTAAGGGGATTGGGGCCACGGTCAGCCTCTCCTCCGGGTATCGCAGGCAGAGCGGGCCAATCAAGCCCTGGAGGCGGCGTTGCGTTACCACCAGCAACCCCGCCTCCTGGAGCAAGTACCTGCCCTGGGTGGAGTACTCGCTCAACTCCATGGAGAGTTCGGCTACCGGTTTGTCCCCCTTCGAGTGTTCCCTGGGCTATCAACCCCTTCTGTTCCCCCATCAGGAGTTGGAGGTGGCGGTCCCGTCCACGAGGGCCCATCTCCACCAATGTCGGCGCGTTTGGAAGACCGCCCGGGCCGCTATGTTGCGAGCTACAGAGCGGGCCCGGCGCAGCGCCAACCGGCGGAGAGTACCGGCCCCAGCTTATCGACCTGGCCAGAGGGTATGGCTCCTGGCCCGGGACCTGCCCCTCCCTACCCTCAACCGGAAGCTGGCTCCCCGCTACGTCGGTCCCTACACCATCGACCTTATCGTCAACCCTTCGGCGGTGCGTCTCCATCTCCCTACCTCACTCAAGATCCATCCCGTCTCGCGCCTCAAACCGGTAGCCACCAGCCCCCTGTCTCCCCTTGTCAAAGCTCCTCCACCCCCCAGGGTCCTCGACGGTGGTGACATGGTCTGGGATGTCGACCAGCTGCTCGCCGTACGCCGCCGGGGGCGTGGGTACCAATACCTGGTGGACTGGGTTGGCTATGGGCCCGAGGACCGCAGCTGGGTTCCCCGGTCCTACCTGGTCGACCCCGCACTCCTGGAGGAGTTCTATCGGGCCATCGGACGGTCCCCCGTAGGAGGGGGGGTCCTGTTGTGGTTACACCGCCCCGAGCTGCCTCCCCGGCACGTTCAAGCCACTCCCCCAGCTCGGACGTGCCGGAAACATCCGAGCGCTCGGCCCGCGCTCTGAGGAGACGAGCGCTGCACTGCACCAGGTGTTTGCCATCATCCATCAGGCACACCTGTGGCAATCAGGCAGCCTTCTACAAGAAGCCTCCCAGAACGTCTCTGTGCTTCGACGTACTGAACCCTGCGGTGAAGTTCTGATAAGCCCTCCAGCGTTCCTTACTTTCTGTTTATTCCCCAGTGTCTTATCTTCGTGTCTGTTTCCTCCCAAGACTCTCTTGGGAGAGACTTTCTTCAACACCTCCTGGTCATTTACATACCGCACCACACATTGGCTAAAAACACTCACACAGTTATACACGCAAACCACGGGACCACCACACATAGTTTATTCACACATCCCACTAACAGAACGCCTTTTTTCACCATACATTTCCCTCCCACAATAAAACCCCCCTTTGTAGATTTAGAGGTCATCTCGTGTCTATCTGTCTTGGGTTTCGCCACACGGGTCAGGTTCTGGTGCGCGAGCATAACAGTACCCGACTGTATTTCAGGGGGTAGGGAAGCTGAAAACAAAACAGATAACGCTACACATAGACCCAGAGGTGACACCAGTAGCACAGCCACTCAGGCGTATACCCTTCAACCTACGGGCGCCTGTGGAGGCCAAGATAAAAGAGCTCCTCAATCTAGACATAATAGAACCGGTCGATGGACCAACACCATGGGTAAATCCAGTGGTCATCGTGCCCAAGGCAAACTCAGAAATAAGACTGTGTTTAGACATGCGAAAGGCAAACCTTGCCATCATCAGAGAGAGGTATCCAATACCCACTGTGGATGAGCTACTACAAGGGATGAATGGATCGGTGGTGTTTAGTAAACTGGACTTAAAGTGGGGCTACCACCAACTTGACATGACCCCAGAATCACGCGGAATCACCACATTCGCCATCCACAACGGAATCTACAGATACAAGAGACTCATATTCGGCGTGTCTTCCGCCAGCGAACAGTACCAGCATGAAATCGCCACTGCACTGGCTGGTATAGAAGCTGTGGAGAACATCTCAGGTGATGTCATAGTCCACGCTAAGGATGAGGAGACACACAACGAGCGACTACACACAGTCATGAGACTGGAGGAGTGCGGACTGATGCTAAACCCTGCCAAGTGTCAGTTCAACATGGATCGACTGATTTTCATGGGAATCCTGCTGTCTGAAAAAGGAATCAGTCCTAGAGAGGAGAGAGTGAGAGCCATGAGCGAGGCGAGAGAGCCGGAAAACGCATCGGAGGTGAGAAGCTTCCTCGGGCTCGTAAGTTACAGCAGCAGATTCATTCCACAGTTTGCAACAGTGTCAGAGCCGCTGCAACGCCTGACAAGAAAGGACACTCCGTTTGAATTCGGTCCAGAACAGAAACAAGCGTTTGAGGGGCTGAAAGAGGGCTTAGCCAAAGCAGGGACACTAGCCTACTTTAACAAAGATGCACCGACCAAAATCATTGCAGATGCTAGTCCAGTGGGATTAGGAGCAGTGTTAGTACAGACCCAGAATGGAGAAAATGTTCCCATTTGTTATGTCAGTCGTAGTCTAACCGACTGTGAACGCAGGTATTCTCAGACAGAGAAAGAGGCCTTAGGTCTGGTATGGGCGTGTGAAAGGTTACACCCATACATCTATGGTAGACGATTTGACTTGGTTACAGACCACAAACCTCTTGAATCTATCTACAGCCCACGCTCGAAACCATGCGCTCGTATAGAGCGATGGGTCCTAAGGTTACAGCCTTATGATTTTAAAGTAGTACATATCTCGGGGGCAAAAAGAACATAGCAGACCCACTATCACGTCTGCTGGGGAACAGCGCACTGAAACAGAAACATGCACACGGATCCGACGATTACGTGAGATTCGTTGCAGTGAGTGCCACACCTAGAGCACTGACAACCCGCAAGGTGGAGGAGGCATCAGCCCACGACGAGGAGAGCTGATCGAGGTGCGTAAAGCTATTGAGAGTGGACACTTTGAGAAGTGCGCAGCATATGCCGCGGTGGCTAGTGAGTTATGTGTAATAGGACAGTTGGTTCTACGTGGAACGCGTATTGTGCTGCCACAAGTACTGCGGGCACGCGCTCTCTCACTAGCACACAAAGGACACTTAGGAATTGTCGGAACTAAACAGCACCTCAGGAGCAAAGTCTGGTGGCCAACAATGGACAGAGTAGCCGAGAGACATTGTAGGTCATGCCACGGATGCCAAGTTGTTGCTCGGCCAGACGCACCGGAACCGTTAAGACTAACAGAGTTACCAGAGGGGCCCTGGCAAGATATTGCCATTGACTTACTCGGACCCCTGCCGACAGGTGACTCGATTCTAGTTGTAGTTGATTACTACAGCCGCTACTATGAGTATGACGTGTTAAAGTCCACAACCACATCAAAAGTGATAGACAGTCTAGAGACAATCTTCAGTCGACATGGACTTCCCGTCACACTGAGGTCGGACCAGGGTCCTCAGTTCAAATCAGAGGAGTTCAGTGAGTACTGTGACACCAACAGAATCAAGCATGTGAAAACAACGCCACGATGGGCGCAGGCGAACGGCGAGGTAGAACGTCAAAACGCCTCGCTGATGAAGAGGATTCGCATCGCTGTTTCAGATGGACTCAATTGGAAGCGAGAACTCAGAAAGTATGTGACAGTATACCGGAGCATCGATCACGCGACCACAGGGAAGAGTCCCGCGGAGTTGCTCTTCAAA
This sequence comes from Lampris incognitus, assembly GCF_029633865.1. NCBI lineage: Eukaryota > Metazoa > Chordata > Actinopteri > Lampriformes > Lampridae > Lampris > Lampris incognitus. The sequence continues at coordinate 33,336,809 of NC_079219.1, read as the reverse complement.
AGAAAGATGAGGGGGAAGCTGCCAAGCATCACAGCAGCACACGCTGATCTGGAGGTAAGAGACAGAGATGCAGAACAGAAAGGACAATCAAAGATCTATGCAGACGAATGGCGTCACGCCAGGTACTCGGATGTCAATGTCGGTGACACGGTCCTGGTGAGACAAGAAAAGACTGATAAACTGACAACACTATTCAACACAACGCCACACAAGGTGGTGAGCAAATCAGGAATCCGAGTTGTCGTCGAATCTCCAACCGAAGCCAGATACACACGGAACACAACATTCGTGAAGTGATACACCAGTACTCAGGAGACACCTGCCGGAGCAGAAGCATCACAGGATGCCGAAGACTGCACATCAAACAGAGAGACACTGGGTGCTCAAAACGCAGAGTGGAGCAACACCAGCAATGACACCCCGGGGGCAGACAGGCCTCCAAGAGAGAGACACTTGCCATCGAGGCTGGCAGATTATGATTTGACATAGACTGGAGAAATGTAAAAAAAAACTGTTGGGTCAAATTCAGTGACGATTGTTGTTTGATGATGCAAATGTGAAATTAACATGTTAAAAGGTCTTATATGTTTACAGACAGTTCATAAGTGAATATGTCTTAATGGAGAATTAATACATGGTTCTAATTAAGGTGAAAGCATACAGAATATGTGGTATGTGTTTTGGTTAGGAATGTTTTGATACTGTCATTATATGGGTTCATATTTTTTAATTGAAAATAACCTGAAGTTTATTTCCCAGAAAAAGAGGGATGTCATGTACCGGTTTGGCATGTAAGGGCACCCGTATGTATGTGACGTCACCTGTTGATGTGGGGAGAAGCGCGAGGAATATTGTTCGGGCAGTCTTGCAATACGGTGGAATAAAGCAAGCCACGTTAGGCATTGTGTAATAACGGTGTGCCTAATCATTTATAATTAATGACACCTAAATAAGCATATAGGTGGGAATAACAGATCAGAACAGTGTGCTTTCCTCCTCCTCCATCCGTGGCTTTTTAAAAAAATCGAAGATTGAACTTTGTTTCGCCATTCCATAAGTTATGGCTAACTGTTGGCTATTGGCTAGCTAGCAGCAGTGAAAAATACAGAGCGTGATGGTATGCGCGCTCAGATTTTGCAGTTCTACGTATGTAAAAGGGGCCGGCCTACGTGCTTGTAAGCCAGCGTGATTGGGTGGGCCTGGGCTAACCCGTGGTTACGCCCCTGATGGAAAGCTTGCCCACGTCCATTCACAAGGAATTTAAAGAACATGGCCATTGGGTTGTTCCCAAGGCCACAAACAAATTCTCAAGCATACCGATAGAGCAGGCTCATGAGCAGAATAACGATCTGGTGAAGGGTTCTGGGGGTGCAGTTGGACTCACCGAGAATCCCTCAGCATTCAAGAAGTGGATGATCGCAGGGCCTGAACAAGCACGACTCCTAAAAGAGTTTGAGCAGGAATATATCTTAGAAGAAGGCAATAAACAACAACACCGTGAAGAAGTAATGTCTACACAGAAGACATTCAAAGAGCAAGCACTAGCTCTGGTGCGCACCATCAGTGGGATGAGCAATTCGTTCCTAGATGATACCCCCGAGCTACTAACGCTGGACACACGAAATGTGATTGACGAGTCTGTGGTTAACACAGTCTGCACAGTGGAATCAGTGGGCAGAGATCAGTACAACAAGTACCATAAGACAGTGATCATGGACCGCTCTCACTCCATTCATGAGCTCATCAAAAAGAACTCTCTGCCGCTCTTCAGATGCCCAACACCCAAGACGAAGACCAAGCAGGCAGGGCAGATCTCAATGTTGAAAGATGATGTGGCACTCTTCTCCCGATTATATATAGCCATGCAACACAGAGAGGGGGACCTGAGCACCTTCTTTAAGCATGAAACCATCCATACCCTCCCTCTCTATCTGACAGAGGGAAACTACGGCTGGGAAAGAAGTCAGATCTGCTAAATGTTCTAACACAGAAGACACAACAGGAACCTCCCGGTACTTTTGATGTCAAAGTACTTGACGGAGCTGCCGTGGTGCACTTCCTGTCCCCTACCAATATTACCACATTCAATGAATATGCCAGTCTTTGTTACCCACATCATGAGACACTTGGAGACCTCCGAAAGGGTTGATGTGGTGTGGGATACTTACATCACCAGCAGCATAAAAGAGTCAACAAGGGAGAAGCGAGGCAAAGGAATATGACGGAAGGTGGCTGGTCAGAACAAGCTGCCAGGGAATTGGCCAGATTTCCTGCGTGATCCCATGAACAAGCAGGAACTCTTTGCCTTACTCTCCACGAAGATTGCATCCACTGTGTGGCCAGACGGCAAGCTAGTCTTCATTACATCCAGCATCAGAGTGGTCGGCACAGACACCAGCGACTCCATGCTGCCATGTAACCATGAAGAGGCCGATACCATGATACTGATTCACTTGCTTGATGCCCTGGAGCATGGCTCTTCTACCTGCTTGGTACGCACTGTGGATACAGATGTTGTCGTTATCCTCATTGGCAAGTTCCATGCCCTGCTCACCAAGTATCCAGCTGCAGACATCCAGCATCAGACGCTTTTGGCACTGGCAAGAATTACACATATCTTCATATAAATACCATCAGCCATGCTCTGGGCAAAGACAAGTCCACAGCACTTCCCAACTTCCACTGTTACACAGGCTGTGACACAACCTCAGCATTCTGTGGTTGTCACGCAGGCCTTCAACTACATGGCAGCAAATCCGCACACTCCCATGACCATAGATGCCCAACACTTTCGACTTCTGGAGCGCTACACAGTTGTCCTTTACGACAAGACGGGTGATTTGGAATCTGTCAATGAAGCATGGAGAGAGTTGTTCTGCCAGAAGAACAAAACGATGGAACACATTCCACCAACGCAAGATTCACTGCTGCAGCACGTGAAGCGAGTTGCTTACCAGTCTGGGATCTGGGCAACATGGATGGACACTGGATGGAGACAGCAAGGTCTGGCTTCCTGTGCGGAGCATTCTACTGATGGCGTCAAAAGCCTGCAGTGAACTAGTCAAGTGCAGTCGTCAGAGCACAAGTGGTTGTGGTGCAAGGTGCTCATGCAAGAAGGCACACTGGAATTGCACAGATCTTTGCAGTTGTAAATGTGACATAATTTGAATATACTTTATCTTAGAATATTATATATTATCTTAGTGAAGATAGTAAAGTTCAATTCAATTCATGCATGTTGTCAGTTTTTCAGTGTACATGTATATGACCTATATTAATGTATGTCTGACCGTTTAGGACTGAGTTGAAAATTATGTTAATACAATGTCAGAATGAACATATTTATTTGATCTTGGCACAAATAATCATCTAGTGATATTCTCAATAGCTTTAATGCATTCATTGACCCAGAAGATGTATATTTTGACGCCAAGATTGACCTTCTAAGTGGCTTGGAAGCTGAGATATTGGCACTTAAAGATTTTACATGGCGGCGGCCGCCATCCGCCATCTTGATGAAGGGGCTCCCATCAAAAATTGAAAGCTATGGTGATGGAGAGTGGAAAAAATGTGGTGCTTTTGTCCGGCGTGTCCCCATCCTTCTCAAATCTGGTCCTAAGCCGCCTGACTATAAGCATGTTGACATAAAGTATCACTTTGTAAGGTCAACTGTGAATGATGGAAAAATAAGTCTGAAGTATTGCCCAACAGACCAGATGGTAGCAGATGTGATGACGAAACCCGTAACAAAATTTAAATTGGTTAAGTTTGCAAAGTTTATGTTTGGAGAGTAACCATGTAAGTGAAAGGTTACATGATGCAAGGTAGAAAACCTTATGAGGTTTTGAGTTAAGAAGATGAACAATATGAGAGCAAGTTGGGGTGTTGACATATATGAAATGTGTGCTTTCAATTGTTGAAGTAAATCTTTATTAATGTAGCCGGGTGGTAAATCTGTTAAATATGTTAAATGATTTTCCACTTAAATTTAGTATAGTTTAACTGTTAATATATGTAATTGTTACACGGTCAAGCCATGTAAAATGTAATTTGATGTATTTAAATTGTGAAGCAGATTGTGAGTGTATTTTTATAGTTTTGGTTGTCATTGCATGTTTTGACCAGTAAGTGGCAGTGTTGCGGATTTTTATTGTAACTCCGTGCAAGTTATCCAAGTGCATCTTGGGTACTCTTTCTGCAAGTTATCCAAGTGCATCTTGGGTATTCTTTCTTTTTTCTTGTGTGAACCACCTGAAGATTGCAGTGCGACGGTGCTCTGACTCCGTAGTAAACGCTACTGGAGTTGATGTTCGGTGATTTTGGGCGCGAGCCGTCGACCACTGTTCGCCATTGCAAGCATGACAAGGTAATGTTGGCGTGCATGAAGCCACACCATGCCATTGTATTTGGGTAGTAAGGGAAATGTAAAGGTTTTATATGCATTTTAATTCTGTTTAAAGGTAACTGACAGAGTGAGAAGTTGCGCAATCTTCAGGAAGTTCCACAATCTTCAGGAAGTTCCACATGTCTTTGTTAAACCCTGTTTAACATACATAGTCCACTGCCGTATTTTGCACCGTATTTTGTATTTTGTATTTTTCTTTTAAAATCTTTTCTGTTAAATTTACCACATCTGTGAACATTTATGAGCTGTTTGCTCGAAAGACACAGGAATTTATGCACTCAGTAAAACGATCTGCATTCGAAGGTTCAAACAATAAAATTAAAGCTACAAGAACCCCGGAAGTAATTGTGTCCTGTGTGGTATCTAATTCCACGGGCTACATTAACACAAGCAAACTTCATGTACATACCGGTACTGTGTGACGAACAATGATAACAGCCAGTGAAATGCGCTCAGATTGACACGTGGTCTGTGCGTATATAACAGTGCAGCTGTCAATAAAGTCCCTCTTTCTACGTTTGACCCTGGTAAGAGAAGAACTGACGCCTCACTGTGTATTTATTCCTCCGTGAAGTTAACAATTATTTTGGTCTAGCACTGGGTATACACGCCAGAATCGCTGTACAATTCAACTGTGACAACAAAAAGTATTATAGCGAATTCGGGGGGACAACGCAACCACAGGAGCTGCCGCGGCCGGGAAGCGAACCCGTACCGCCCGCACCGCAGGGGACATCGCTAACCGCTCGACTAAAGGGTCAAATTCGCGAGCCAGCGGCCAGCGTGTCTACTTATCCATACACGTTACACTACCCCCCTCCTTAGGGAAGCGCGTCCCCGCGCTTAAGCATATCAGCTCCTTCACGCCTGAGGGCGCATACGCTTCCGATGGCCTTACGGTCGCTCCATCCCACTTCTGACACCAATGTAGCGAATTCGGGGGACAACGCAACCACAGGAAGTGCCACGGCCGGGAAGCGAACCCGTATCGCCCGCACCGCACCGCAGGAGACATCGCTAACCGCTCGACTAAAGGGTCAAATTCGCGAGTCAGCGGCCAGCGTGTCTACTTATCCATGCACGTTACACTACCCCCCCTCCTTCGGGAAGCGCGTCCCCGCGCTTAAGCATATCAGCTCCTTCACGCCTCAGGGCGCATACGCTTCCGATGGCCTTACGGTCGCTCCATCCCACTTCTGACACCAATGTAGCGAATTCGGGGGACAACGCAACCACAGGAACTGCCGCGGCCGGAAAGCGAACCCGTATCGCCCGCACCGCAGGAGACATCGCTAACCGCTCGACTAAAGGGTCAAACCCGCGAGCAAGCGGCCAGCGTGTCTACTTATCCATGCACGTTACACTGTAAGGCCATCGGAAGCGCATGCGCCCTGAGGCGTGAAGGAGCTGATATGCTTAAACGCGGGGACGGTCTTCCCGAAGGAAGGGGGTGGTGTAACGTGCATGGACAAGAAGACACGCTGGCCGCTGCCTGGCGGGTCTGACCCTTTAGTCTAGCGGTTAGCGATGCCTCCTGCGGTGCGGGCGATACGGGTTCGCGTCCCTGCCGCGGCAGTTCCTGTGGTTGCGTTATCCCCCCGAATTCGCTACAGTATTGATCTACAACAGGCACAAATCTGGCACCTCTGCTACTCCTGACCAGTGCGTTAAAATGGGGAATGAAAGAAAATAACCTCAGCAAAACAAACAACCACAGCTAACAACACAAGTTCTAAAATAAAAAGTAAAATAAATAAATACGTAAATAAAATGTATTTGCCCTAGAATATGTATACTTTCGCACTACAATAACTAATAATTGCTCTAGAATAACTAATTATTACAATAATATATAATTATGCACTAGAACGTAATTTTGCTATGTTGTTACCGACAGGTATGCATTACACGGTAAAATAACGTGTTTTCCCTGCGGGACGGGAGAAGACACAAAAGTAGTGGTAATCTTATTGTGCAGGCGTGAATGGTAAGAATGTTTGCGGGTGCAGGCGGGAGTGGACAAACACGTAATGTACAGAAATCCAGCGGGAACGGGATTAAGTGCGCAGGGCTCTTGTAAACACAGATGATGGGCGGGTTGGGGCAGTGAGGACACACGCACACACACAATGGTGAGCGACAGAGAGATTGACAGGACGGGTGGAGGTGGAGCAAACTACAGACACGCACACGGAGTGCAAATCATTTGAGTAGCAACCAGCAGGTGAGATAGGAGAACAAGAACAAAAGCAAGTTAGCTAACGGTGAGAGAAAAACGAAAGGGAAAGATAAAGAGCGGCGGTGCTGGAAAGGAAGGACAGAGGAAAGATAGAAAGAGCCACGGAAGCGAGAGAGAGAGACTGGTAGATCCGAGAGCTGAGAGGACAGAACCCAGCTTGTTAGTAGCTATCTGTAGCTTCAAGCAGAGGTCTCAAACTCAAATTACCCGGGGGCCACTTGAAAGGTGGTCTCATGGAGGAGGGCCGGCCGGTGCAATAGAGATGAAGAAAAAACTGTTCGACTATGTAGCCCAGTGCTTAATTGAGGAACTGTATGAAGCTACAATAAATAAGATAAATAAATAAGTTACAGTTCATCTGATAAATAAGCTATATTCTCTTCATGGTTATATACACTGCTATTTACAATGGTTACAAGTTGAGTGTATCAGTTATACAGTAAGCCCTAATGCCAGTTCGCTCATGGGCCTTGTTTATTTGAAGTGTTTACAGTATGGTTGCTGCCCATTGCTAATCTTTTCCTCTATCTGGATGAATATGTCATTCATCCCTTTTCTTTGTTTTCATTGGTCACTGTTTACTGTAACTAGCCAACCCGTATGTATGCTGAGATAAGGGGCGGGACGTAAAAGTTTGACATCGGTGATTTGAGGTAAAGCGGTGAGATATAAATAAATTATTGTGATCTTTCTATTATTATGTTCATTCACTAATTAATACAAATACACTTTCTTTATTAACCTTTGTGTGGTTAATAAATATTCGCCATTGGTATTTTTATTTAAAGCAAAAGTGTTGCGTCCTTAATTAAATAGATAGACTATCAAATGCTACAGTGACAAGTTGGTCTGGCCCTGCAGTTTTAAATTAAGAGTGCCTGTGTGATATAGGAAAGCTAAATCCATAAGCCATTTGGGATCATCAAGCTCAGGAAAATGTAGCCTGCTTTCTTCCATGAATTCTCTGATCGCCTCCCTCAATTCAAAAAAACTTTTCAGGACACTGCCCCTGCTCAACCAGTGCACTTCTGAGAAGTACAACACATCTCCATATGTTGCATATATTTCCTCAAGAAATACACAGAAGTGACGGTGTTGTAAACCTCTCGATCTGATGTAATTAATGCATTTCACCACAACAGCCACTGTCAAATTTCAAGCATTTGCTGCAGATTGCCTGCTGGTGAATGATGCAGTGCAATGCAATTGCAGGATCTACATTCTCTTCCTCCAGCTTTCTTTGAACCAGTGCTACAAGCCCATTTTTTCTTCCCGTCAGTGGTGATTCCAGCCAATTTATTCCAGGGTAGACCAGCACCCTCAATTTCATTGCACAGCACCTGGAATAAACACTATATGTACAAAAGTATTGGGACACCTGGCCATTACACCTACAGGAGCTTTAATGCCATCTCATTCTAAATCCATAGGCATTAATATTAACAGCTTCCACTCTTCTGGGGAGGCTTTCCCCAACATTTTGGAGTGTGTCTGTGGTAATTTTTGCTAAGCATTGTCATTTATATCTGTGCTTTCATCAGGTGCCAAAGAATATTACATGAAATTTAATGAAATTTTTCTGGCACAGGATACAGATCCTCTACACCAGACTGGACAAATTAAAACAAACAACCATACAAAAAAGAACCACAATATAGTTATTAAAATCACAATAATCTCACAAATAATCACAAATCACATAAAAACAATAGTCTCTCAAATACATTAGTCTCACAAATAATCATAGTCACACAATATTCACAGTGATCACAACTCAGCTTTATAATCGTATACAAAGTCCTTTGTTGACCAAAATTTATCTGATCTGTTTTTAAAACAGTTAAATGAAGGAGCCTGCACCACATCCCCTGGAAGTTCGTTCCATGCTCTTACAGCACGAATTGTAAAGAGGTTTTTTCTCTTTTCAGAGTGACACTTGAACGGGAATAGTTTTAACGAGTTCCTTCTTAACTCATACCTATTATTCCACAAATAGACAACAGGCTCAGAAATCATATATTTTGTGTACAAGCTTATAGACCTCAATCATGTCTCTTCTATGTCTCCTGTATACTGGAGTTGGTAGTTGTACATTTCTTAACGTCTTATCAAAGGTTAGGAAATTTACAAAATTTACAAAGAAATCCTTTGCTTTAGTACAAAACTGTCTGTAAATGTAGCCTGACAATTCTCTGATCCATTCTACCATTGTATTTGGGCTGAGACTGACGTTTCTGAATAAAGATGCCTTCTCCAGGCAAACGATATTTGCTACCTGTAGCATGCAGTCCCTCAGAAACTGCCCCTCCGTAGAAGACTTGCCAGCCGTCACTATGGCCTCGCTTACCACCATAGCTAGCTTCAACAGCTTCTCCTGCCTTTCTCTCCCTCTCCTCACCTTTGAACTGCTCATACTCCTCTGCATGTTTAGTCATGTAATATCGCTTCACACTGAAATCCATCAGAACAGCAACTTTTTTCCTTGCAAATTAGACAAATTACTGACGCATTAAATTCAGTGAAGAAGTAGTTGCATGTCCATTTCTCTTGGAACTCTCGGTGCTCCTGGTCGACTTTTCTTTCGGCTTTTGAAAGTGACATTTTTACAAAACATCTGCAAGCAGTGACAACAATCTACGTTAGCAAGCTCATGTGAGATATTTTGCAGTGGGCTAACCATCCATTATCCCAGCGTTTCCCCACCCAGTCCTCAAGGAACTCCTATCCTGCAGATTTTCATTGTAACCCTGCATAGGTAGCCCTGCTTGTACTTACTCAACCAATCATCTCACAGCACTTAATTATGCAAGGTGTGCAACAGCTGACATAATTCATTGCTGATTGGTTGATTAACTACAAACAGGTATCTATTTAGGTTTGCAAAGAAAATCTGCAGGATAGGTGTTCCTTGAGGACTGAGTTGGGAAACACTGCATTATCCAAGCTGCTTATCCTAATCAGGGTGGCGGGGATGCTGGAGCCTAGCCCAGCAGTCATTGGGCAGCAGGCGGGGAGACACCCTGGACAGGCCACCAGTACAATCACACACACACACACACACACACACACACACACACACACACACACACACACACACACACACACACACACACACACACACACACCAGCAAACATGCCTCTTTGGGGCCCATGTGGGGCCACTGCGGGCAGGAACAAAGGGCCCACTGTGGGCCCCATTACCGACATGAAATATGGGGCACATGTGGGCTGCCCACACTAAGCAGAGTGGGCCCTCACCGGGACCCATGTGGGCCCACAGCATGCCCATAGTATGCCCACACTTTGGGCTGGGAGCAGTGGTCACACACGGGCCCATAGTGCCCCATGTGTACCTGGTATGCTATTGACATTATTGACAGCCAGTTCAAACAAAAAAATGAAGAAAATATAAATTATAAGAAAAAATTATTTATTGAAAATTGGAAACAATTGGAATTGAAAAACAAAACTATATACCAAATTAAATGCTTTTATACAACAGGACAACAAACATAGAACCACATTTGAATACAATAAGAACATTAAATCTAAAAAAAAACAAACAAACATTGAATCTATTTATTTTTTGCTTCTTCTGCTCCTTCCTCCGTCTCTATCCCTGTCATTTCTGAGCCACATTTTAATGGCAGCTTCCACCTCGGATCCTGTGGCCCGGCTGCTTTTTGTCACAGTTTCTGAAGAAAACAACAATTGAAATGGTATTGCACAGTATGAGTTAGCCACAGGTGGAGCATTTAATCTAGCCTGGGATCAGGAGTTAAGATCAAGTTAGAAGTTAGATTAAGATTAAATTAGATTAATTTAGCTAGGCTAATCTATTTTTGTATGCCTTTTTTCCCTAGTGCAATCAGAAACAAAGATTATCACAAAATACTCTCATTTGGGCTTTACAATTAAATTCAAACTTTTGATTTTGTTCCCCTTCTGAGGTCTTATTGCATATGAACATTACATACTGTACCTATGACTGCTCTGCACACCAGCATATCCCCAAAAGCCAACTTCTGGCCAGAGCCCCACCAGCACAGTTGTTGGGCCAGTGGGGTGGTTAGCAGGTGGACAAGGATCCATCTTGTGTTGGAGGATGCATTCGCACCCCCAACTGTTGCCAGATACTTGGCCTAAATAGAGGTAATAATATATTAGTGTATTGACAAGACAGCAACAAATGGTAATGGAAAATGTAATGAACTTGTGATCATAGAATATGGTATGTTAGGAAACCAAATGTACCACTTCACTGTAACAGGCCTCCTCCTTCAGCATAGTTTCCACCTTGTTGAGGTCCTGCAGGTTGCCCATTGGCAGATGTATTGCAGACTATATGAGACTACAATAAGCTGCTGTGTGTGTATGTTTGCTAAATTTCTGATGGTTCAAAATTATTAAAATTGTAAAGTTATGAGTAATAGTTCATCTGTAATTAAGTTGGTTAAAAAAACAGCATGAGCTGCTCTATGGGAACATTTAAGGGACAAAACATTAACAAAAAAACTAGTGTTTTCTCTTAACTATAATATGAACCAGCTGCGACAAACCAAAAAGTTGACACGGTACTTGTCTTGTTGGATGGGCAGTTTTAGTTAAGTATGGGATGGACCGGTTATACCTTGGACAACTTGTTTACATTTTACTGTCATTTTGCAGAGGTCTGACTATATGCAGCATTGGGCATGGGCGGTAAATAAAAAGTTTGAGTACCGCTTACCCTAAAGCAGTTGTAATCTTAAAACGTTTTAACTGTACTGTCAACAGGGGGTTGACCTCAAAGGTCAAAATTGTTGTGGGCCCCGCATGGGCTAACCCACAGAGGGCCCATGTGGGCTTACTGTGGGCAAGACCACAGTGGGTTGCCCACAGAAAACCCTCATGGGGGCCTCAAAGGGCAAAACTGCTGTGGGCCCATATGGGCTTACTGTGGGCAAGAGCACAGTTGGGCTTGCCCACAATAAGCCCACATAGGGGCCTCAAAGGGTAAAACTACTGTGGGCCCCGCATGGCTAACCACATGTGGCCCATGTGGGATTAGTGCGGGTTTGCCCCTGCCCACATTGCCCCACAGTAAACCCACACCTACCCACAGTGGGCCCACACGGGCATGTTTGCTGGGACACACCTAGGGATAATTTAGTATTTAGTATTTAATAGTGGGCTAACCTACAGGGTTTATGTACTCGCATTGCCTGGGTACAGTTTTGTGTGTGTGGGTGTGTGTGTGTGGGTGTGTGTGTGAGAGAGAGAGAGAGAGAGAGAGAGAGAGAGAGAGAGAGAGAGAGAGAGAGAGAGAGAGAGAGAGAGAGAGAGAGAGAGAGAGAGAGAGAGAGATTACTGCAAAACTGACATTAGGCTACGTCATCTGCAACTGGTCTCAAAACTAATCTTAACTGAGTACTTAGAACTAGAAACAGAAAAGTAAACAAAACAAAACAAAAACACGAAAGTAGAATGCAAAATGGATATGTGGTCCAGCAGGGGCATAACAAATCAGCATCAGGCCCTAATGCAAGATGGTCAAAGCGGGCCCTATAGTAATAGGTCAGATCACCATAATGTGCACCTCTAAACACAGATGAAAACATAATGGTGACAGTGCACCAACAGATAGGCCTACATAAACATTATGGTGTAGTAGGTAGCGGAAAAGCAGCAGTTGCCCTGTGTGGGATCCCGTGGGAAAGGGCCCAGGGGTTTGCATGACCCCTTAGACATAACATAACGTTTCCCATTTGCATCTACGTTCTCAGGAAAATGTCCCCTGTCCATGGGCGTCTCGTGCAGAGATGCAATGGTAGTAGTGCTAGTCTCTGGCTCCAGGATGTCCTGCACATGGTCCCTGCTATCACACTCACCATCTCCTGTGATGTCCGATGGCATGCTGTCGTTGATGCTTCTGCCAGCTGCTGCAGCAGCAGGTACAGTTGGCTCTTGCTCAGCTGAATTAGTCCTCCTTTCTACTTCCTTGTCTTTCTCTTTTTTTTAAAAATACATTTTGGGAGCTTAGCTTTTTCCTTATCTACTGCTTCTTTTAATTTTCTTTTTTGAAACCCGCTTTTGTGTTTGTACTCCATGCTGCTTGCTGTCAGTTTAGTTAATGTTACTGGTCTAATTTAAAATAGCTGTAGGCTATCATATAGTCTCGTCACATGATCGAATTGATACTTGACATTGGACAACAACATGATTGCAGTATTACCCAGCAATCATTGCATATTATGTGTAAAATTATTACAAATATACCAAAATAAGAAGCACTAATTCATTTAATTGAATAGTTTTAGTTTATTTATCGTGTTTCATAGTTTTTACACTACTTTTGTCACAGCCTCTCTCCCTTGACATCAAAGCAATCGCCCCCTCTCCCTTGACATCAAAGCAATCGCCCTTGACACCTGCTGACCCCCCCCTTCACCCCGGTACACCAGCTGGTCATAGCCTCTCTCCCTTGACATCAAAGCAATCGCCCCCTCTCCCTTGACATCAAAGCAATCGCCCTCTCTCCCTTGACATCAAAGCAATCGCCATCACCCTTAAAAAGCCTCCACTGTGGACCAGTCTTCGCTGGAACGTCGCCATTCATGGACTTCTGCCTGCCAGTCTACCTGCCACTGAGCCAACTCCTGCTCTACCCCTGAGATCGGTCACTTCAATAAAGACTTGATTTCATCCCTTACCTAATTGTCCCGTCTGCTTTTGGGTTCTTTCCTGATACGTGACAGTACGTTCCAGCCACTATGGACCCAGCAGACCATTCCACCACAGACCTGGCCACGGTCTGCCAGGCTGTAGCCAACCAGGAATCGGTCCTCGGCCAGCACAGCCAGGTGCTACAGGAGATGGCTGACGCCCTCCGTGAGCTTGGCTCAAAGATCTCCGGAATCCAGACCCAACTTAGTGCCTCCGCTAGCCCGGGACCCGCCCCTCCAGCTCCGCCACCCTCAGCGCCATCAACTTCGGCTAAGGAACCATGGGTTGCCCCGCCCGATAAGTATGATGGAGATTTTGGACTTTGTCGCCCTTTTTTGATGCAGCGTGAGATTGTGTTTAACCAGCAGCCCCAGTCATATTCCACGGATGGAGCCAAAGTCGCTTACATCATGGGTCTTCTCCGGGGAAGCGCTCTGGATTGGGCTACAGCGGTGTGGGAGATGCGGGCCTCCACTTCCTCATCCTAGGCTGAGTTCACCACTGCTTTTCGCCAGGTTTTTGATCATCCCGTGCGGGGAAAGGACGCGTCAAAAAGACTGATCTCTCTCCGCCAGGGTTCCCGCAGCGTCGCTGACTACTCAGTTGAGTTCCGTACACTATCAGCGGAGAGCGGATGGAACGAGTCCCTCCAGGCCGGGTTTTCCAACAGTCTAAGCAAATCCATAAAGGACGAATTGGTTTCCTACCCCGAGCCTGGAGGGTTGGAGGAATTGGTTACCCTGGCCATTCGTGTGGACAACCGTCTCCGGGAGCAGAGGAGAGAGAGGATGCGCCGCTTTCCTGGTCACAACAACTTTCCACGGGCCACACCTCCAAACTCTGGGGGCCGAGCTCGCTCGACTGAGGCTGCCGTCCTCAGAGAAAGCCCGAGGCATGACTCTTCCCCAGCTTCGGAGCCGATGCAACTCGGCCGCTTCCGGCTCAACCCGCAGGAGCATCAACGCTGCATCACCAAGAACAGCTGCTTGTATTGTGGTCAGCCTGGTCACTTTCTCGCCTCCTGCCCTCACTGTCCGTCAAACTAGCAGGCTCATGAGGGAGGAGGAGGATCTTCGTGAGCCCAACTGTCTGCCCTCTGTCTCCTCGTCCACGTATGCAGTTGCAAGCTACCATCAGTTTTAAAGGTCAGTCCACTAAACTTTTGGCTTTAATTGACTCTGGAGCTGATGAAAGCTTTTTGGATGCAAGTGTTGTGAAGCAGTTAGGTCTTGCCACTGTGAGTCTGGACCAGCCTCTTGAAGCTAATGCCCTGGATGGATGTCTCCTGGCCCGGATAACCTCTAAGACCGAGCCTGTGCGCCTCCTGTTGTCGGGAAACCATCAAGAGGAGTTAAGTTTTTTTGTTATCAATTCTCCATTTGTTCCCATTATACTTGGTCATCCCTGGCTGGTTAAGCATAGTCCCCATATTGATTGATCATCGGCCAGAATTTCAAGTTGGAGTCCCGTCTGTCATGCCATATGCCTCCAGTCTGCTCTGCCTCAGTCTGTCTCCTGTCAGGTGTCAAGCTCAACAGCTTGGTCGAGGCCTTCACTCCCGGGTGGGAAAGGCCGTAGACGGTGTCGAAAACTCGGCGCCGCCAGGAAGTAGGCACCAGGGGGCGTGGTTTACCGGTGGAGATGTCACAGAGGAGGGTGGTGTTGGCCGCGTCGAACGTCACGTCCTCCAGCCGTAGCGCCGTAGGGGTCGACCGGTAGTCTTGAACGGTCGCGTCCTTGGCTTGGTCCGCTGCCATAGCGGCGTAGTCGAGTCCCAAGTGAACGGCGTTAACAACCGCCCGTGAAAGGCAGTCGGCGACGAAGTTATCCTTGCCCGACATGTGTTGTATGTCCGTGGTAAACTCGGAAACCGCCTCGAGATGGCGCTGCTGACGCCCAGACCACGGTTCTGAGGTTTTGGCCGTACAGAACGTCAGCGGTTTGTGGTCCACGAAAGCGGTGAACTGTCAGCCCTCCAATAGGAACCTAAAGTGTCTGGTTGCGAGGAAGAGACCCAGTAGTTCCCTATCAAAGGTGCTGTATTTGCGCTCGCTCTCACGGAGTTGTTTACTGAAGAACGCCAACGGCTGCCAGCCCCCCCACCCCCCCACCCACTGCTCACACACGGCCCCCACGGCGTAGTCGGAGGCATCCGTTGTAAGGGCTATGGGGGCGGCAGGCGATGGGTGAGCTAGCAGCGCAGCGTTGGCCAGCGCGGTCTTGGCGGCCACAAAAGCCTCGTCCATCCCCGAAGACCAGTCCAGCTCGTCCTTAGACTTCTTACCCCGCAGGGCCTCATACAGGGGACGCATGATGTGGACGGCACGGGGCAGGAAACGGTTATAAAAGTTCACCATGCCCAGGAATTCCTGCAGCGACTGTACAGTGCGGGGGCGGGGGAACATGGTGACAGCCTCAACCCTGGCAGGGAGGGGAACGGCCCCCTGTGGAGTGATGTGGTGCCCGAGGAAGGTGAACTGACACTTAGCTGGGTTGATGATGAGGCCGTGTTCGCTGAGCCTGTCGAACAGCTGTCTGAGGTGCGTCATGTGTTCCTCCGCCAACGCGCTGGCCACGAGGATGTCGTCTAAGTACACAAACAAAAATGGCATGTCGCGGAGCACAGAATCCATAAGGTGCTGAAACGTCTGCGCCGCCCCTTTAAGGCCGAAAGGCATACGTAAAAACTCAGAGCCCAAAGGGTGTGATGACAGCCGTTTTTGGGACATCCAGTGGGTGGACCGGCACTTGGTGATACCCCCACACTAAGTCGATTTTGGAATAGATGGCAGCGCCCACCAGGTGGGTAGAGAAATCTTGTATGTGCGGTATGGGGTACCGGTCGGGGGTCGTGGCATTGTTTAGGCGACGGTAGTCCCCACACGGGCGCCAACCCCCGTCGGCCTTAGTAACCATGGGAAGAGGGGAAGCCCACGGGCTGTCAGAACGGCGGACAATGCCGAGGCGCTCCATAGTCGAAAACTCCTCCCTGGCTATTGCGAGCTTGGCCAAGTCGAGGCGTCGGGCCCGGGCGTAAACTGGGGGGCCCACTGTGGTGATATGATGTTCCACGCCGTGCTTGGCCACCGCCGAGGAGAAGTTGGGTGTGGTGAGCTCGGGGAAATTTGCGAGCAGGCGTTGGTATGGATCCCCGGTAGGAGTGTGTTAGCGAGGCACAGCGCCCCAGCCCCCCCAAGCGTGCAGGGGTATGACGCAAAAGAGACGGCATCAATCACGCGACAGTTTTTAACATCCACCAGCAGGTTGAAAGCACAGAGGAAATCCGCACCTAGGAGCGGGGTGGATACAGCAGCCATCACAAAGTCCCAGCCGAAACGTCGGCCGCCAAAACACACGTCCACATGTCTGATACCGTACGTCCGAATGGACGTGCCGTTGGCGGCGTCCATCTGGGGGCCGTGACTGTCGGTCATCGTGTCCACAGCTTGTGCTGGTAGTATGCTGCGTTGAGCGCCAGAGTCAACCAGCAGCCGTCGGCCCGACAAGGAGTCTCTGATGAACAACAGCTTGCAGTCACGGCCGGCGCCCATAGCCGTTAACGAGCGCCGGCCTTGGCGTTTCCCTGAACCCTGTAACTGCAGGGTTTGCGACACTGTTTTGCTTTTGCCCCAAACCTGGCATGGTAATAACAGAGCCCGTCGTCAGGTTGGCGGCGGGCTGTCACCGCAGCCGCGGTGTCCATATAGTCGTACACAGGTGTTGGTGGGGCGGTCTTGTGGGGTAGCAGGGCATGCACAAACTGTTGCCGGTTGGCCAGGAAAACCCTGTCTGCTTCAGCAGCCAGAGAACGGTAGTCCTTGGAGGCGGCGAGAGGAGAACTGGCCAGTGCTGTGCGTACAGGTACGGGGAGCTGCCTCAGAAAAATGTGTGTGAAAAGAAAGGCCGGATCAGCCGATCCCAGCACAGACAGCATTTTTTCCATTAACTCAGACGGTTTGCCGTCGCCGAGGCCATTCAGGGACAGTAAACGGTCTGCCTTCTCCAGCTCCGACAGTTCAAATAGTTTCAGGAGGAATGTCTTTATAGCATCGTACTTGCCAGCAGCTGGCGGAGCTTCCAACAGTGTCATTGCTCGTGCCGTTGTCGATGCGTCTAACGCCGCCACTACGTGGAAGTACTGCGTTGCATCCTGCGTTATCCCTCTCAGCTGGAACTGGGCTTCCACATGTTGAAACCACGGCCGTGGATTACGCTGCCAAAAGTCGGGTAGCTTCACAGTAGCGGTGTAAATGCTAGCGTTAGCGATAGCCATGTTGTTAGCACCGGCGTCGTCGTTGTCAGACATACTCGTATTAGTAGTTCGATCACGTCGGGGTCACCAATGTGGAGTTAGAAAACAACGAGACAGGAGACGTGAGAGTAGACGTAGTCGAGGTAGTTTACTAGCTCCAACTTTGGATGTCATACATTCGACAACGACACTGAACTGTGTACCGGAAGCGGAAGTGCATTATCTGACCCCTCGCCTCTTCCCTTAAAGGTACACCGTCCTCTTCGGTGAATGTCTCCAGTTATATAGATGTGGGTCACCACAGTATATTCATTTTAAAGGACCGGTCATTTTTGACCTGAGACCCCACAAATGTAACAATGTGTAATGACTTGAAAAAAACTCCAGGAATTTTACTATAATCGTTTTTATCCATTAAAGTAGGTAGGGTGAAGGATGTCATGAAGCCTCATAGTTTCAGATGAAAGAAAATATTTTTATTTATTGAAGAGTGACGTATCAAAATGGTCATTTTTGACCAGAACACAGGGTTGAAATACTATAAAGGCCATCGTTGTAATGAGAGACCAGTTCGTCTGGGGGTGGATAAATTGTCTTTGCTGGGGAGGTTATCAATTTCACTAGTGAGAGTAGATAAATCAATATTATTAAAATTACATAACGAGATGGAGTGTGACAAACTTGTTTTGGATACTGTTAATTTAACATCGCAGGACACTAACTTGTGGTCGGAAATGGGCAAATCAGATGCATTTAAGAGGAGTTACACCAGAGCAGCAAATCAGATCAAGTAACAATACACAGCACCAGATGTGGGAGACTTGAGTCACACCAGCCAGAGATTGGATTCAGGGTTCCTGATTCCATCCTTTGGATTTTAATTAGAAACTATTACTGCAGATCAGGACAATCCTGTATATTGTGTAAACACAACATCCATTGCACGTTGTCCGTCTTGGGAGAGCGATCCCTCCTCTGTTGTTCCTTCTGAGGTTACTCCCTTTTTTTCTCCCTGTTGGTGTTTTTTAGGGAATTGTTCTTTATCCAATGTGAGGGTCCAAGGACAGGATGTTGTGTTCCTGTAAAGCCCCTTGAAGCAAATTTGTTATTTGGGACATTGGGCTATACAAATAAAAGTGACGTGACTTGATCTTAAATGAGGAATTTAAAGTCTTGTGACTTGTTTGATGTTGTATATGTTTGCAGTTTGCTCTGATCACAGTAGTAGGCGTAACTTATATACTATATACAGTGGTAATATTCTACTATGTAATGTGCTTTTACAGCAAATCCTTTACATGTTTAAGGGAAAAATTCCTGATACTTGATATACTGAAATTACATACATTGAAATCAAATCTGTAAACCAACTGTTAAAAGATTTTATTTCATTAAGAAGAAAATAATAGACCTTGTACTTTAAAGCAAAACAATCATCACACTTCTATCAATTGTTGTGTCACAGTCCGGCCGAACTAGCCTGCAACATGGCGTGCATGTGCTGCTCCGTGCACTCCAGGCCAGGTTTTCCCTTCTGCCCTGTCTCCTGGTTGATGACATTTGAGACAGCCAACTATCAGCTCCTGCTCTACCACACCTGCTGCGACTCTCCCCGTCAGCCATGGCTTTTTAAGCCATGCCAGGAGCTACACTCCTTGCTAGATTGTTGCGTCGCTCGGAGGGAGATCTTGCTCATGCTTACTACTTTTGGACTCCAGATTCGCCTATTGTCTTGGACACTTTGCTCTGCCTTGTCTCTTGTTGCCAATCTCTGCCTGTTTAGCCACGTGAGTCTGCCTGATCCCTGCCTGTACCTTTGCTGTGTTTCCATGCTCACCTGTGTACCGAACGCTGCCAGTTTTTGACCTTTTGGAAATCTGCCGGATCCCTGCCTGTACCATTGCTAGGATTTTTGAGTTTGTCTTTTTACTACCTCATCGGTTCCTTAATTCCATGTTTGGCTTCTAAGTTATCTGCTCTCCTGATTAAAAACGCCTAAACCTATTTTCTGTCGCTGAGTCTGCTTTTGGGTCCGCAGTCCTTACCCGGCCACACCGGCCCTGACACATTGAAGCTCATTCAATTCCCTTTTGACTGTTCACTCAACTCTGAGAATGTGAATTTGAATCTAAATAAATCCTCGTCTCTACTCAAGTTCAAAATGAAATTAATGTCTTCCAGGCATCGTGCGTCATGGTAACAATTTCAGTACAGTATGTTTGGAATTTTGTGTTGATACAATGTTATTCCTTCAGTATCACAAATGCTTTGCTGTTGATGGATTCTCAGCCGGATTTGAGGGAAATGCTTAACATCATCATTACTGGAAAAGACATCAATCCCATGGTGTGTCATAAGATCCTTCAAACTCTGCTCACTGTATGGATCCTCTCCAAAGACATGAGACCACACTGTCTGCTCCCATGTTGGCAAGCATGCCTGCAATCCATATTTGGACTGGTGTTTGGTTGTTCTCTGTGCACAACTTGAGATGATGCTAGACATCTCTAAACAGGCCCAGTTTTCTTTGCAAGGGAGGGTTTGTGGATGTTGTTCTCTGAGATGTTGTTCCCTGAGATGTTCTCAGAGCAGTGGTTCCCAACCTTTTTCCCTTGGAGCCCCCTCCTACTTGTTTCTAAGAAAAGCTGAGCTCCCCCCCCCCCCAGCCCATACACACACACCAAGAGATAAGTGATTCATTCCAAATATTTATTGACAAAAAAATTAACATCAACATTACTTTTTACACATTTTTTTCTTTTAACAACCCAACAGAGTAGGCCTGTTGACATCTGACTCGGGCTCATTGAAACATAAACGTGTTAGTACTGTTGTAATCTGACATCCACATGCACATCATGTAAAGTTGTAAACACTGCTTTTTTGACAGATAGTAGGCCTATGGGTTATTTTGACTTGAACAGTAACGTTTTTACTGAGTCTACAATCTTTTCATTCATAAACCTATAACACTGTTTTTGTTTGTGTTTTTTTTTAAAAAAAAATTTGGACAGGCAGTGTGTGTTATTTTAGCACACACAATAACAATGACTTCCTTGCTTACTTTTTTTTTTTTTTACAGTCTGTGTCATCCTGTTCATTCAGAAACTAATGGCCATCTTGGGCTTGCATGTCTTTGACCAGGAATGGGATGTCAGGTGCGATGCTTGTGACAGCCAGCCTAAAGTCCTGGTGTACATCGAGTCTGTTGCGGGCTTTTGTTTTTATTGTTACAAGGGCAATGAAGGCTGTCTCAGACACATATGTAGTGCTGAGTGGGAGAATAACCCTTGTAACTGCATGTTTGGTCAGACTGGGTGCAACAGCATGTCCTTTGACTATCCAAAACTTATTGTATCCATTCTCCTGGAAATATTTCTTTGACACTGAGTCGGCTGGAAGAGCAAGCTCATCAAAGCTGCAGCCCCACCCGTGCAGCATGCAACAAGGTAGGGCAGATTGTTGGATGAGAGACAGGAGCCCACAGCCATAAAAATATCCTGGCCTGTTGTTGTTGTGGTTAGATTGGTAGATATGAGAATGTCTTGTTTCAAGTCATCACTGACAACACATTGAACATAAACGATGAGCATGGACTCATCTGACACTGTTGTTGTTTCATCCAACTGAATGGCAAAGGGAACATTCCGAAGCTTCTCGTGCAGCTGGTTCTGACAATCTCCAACCATTTTATCAATTCTGTCTTTGACGATGTTGTCAGAGAGTGGGGCGGTTTTCACTTGATCAACCACGTGTGGACCGCACAGCCTCTCTGCAATGTTCAGACAGGCGGGTTTGATAAGCTGCTCTCCAATAATGTGTGGCTATTTAGCCTTGGCAATTAATAGCCAAGATTCAAATGGTGGCTCTGTGCAAGTGCAAGCCACTGCCCGCTCGCTCAAATGTTGTTAGAGGATCTTCTTGACAGCACTATTGTATTTTTAAATCACGTCAGGACACAGCGCTGTCGCTCGACACAACCTCTCCGTGGCATTCTTTATTTAGACTGACACAGCATCAAAGGCAGACCCGATCAAACAACCCAGAGCCCGCAGGCATCACCAATCGATCCCAGCACAATAGAACAGCACCAAATCAAATGCAGCACTGTCGATGTGTGCATACATAACATTTCCCCCCCCCCCCGGCAGGATTTCAAACATGAAAGGTTGACACAAAGTCCTCTAGGTGGCCAGGGCGTAAACGTGTGCGAACAGGTCGCGGGGCGGCCTGAGGCTGGGCAGGCCGAGGTGGGGAGGGAGATGGCAGGGGAAGCTGAGGCCCAGAAATGTCTGGGGCCCGTGTAGGAGCTGCATGAAGCCCCGGGGCGTCTCGCCATGCTGAGGGAATGGCTATGGTTGTGTCACCAGCTGTGTGTGGCCGAGCTGACACCTTCCGTAGACGACTGGAGTGCCACCGAGTGCCATCGCTGAGGAGGTAAGTGGCTGGGCCCAGCTGACGGGTGACTTGGAGAGGAGAGGACCAGTATGAAGCCATTTTATTGTCCCTGTGGGGCCTGCGGACCCTGACCCAGTCTGACACATTGATGTCTGGCACCCTGGTTCGTTTTGACTGGTCAAACCGTTGCTTCATCCGCGTCTGCTGACGAGTGACTGAGGCTCTGACCCCAGAGGGAGGTGCCTGAGGTGTGGAGGGGCGGAGCCTGTCAAGGGGCATGCACAGTTCCCGGCCTAGCATGAGAGGGGCTGGGGAGACGCCTGTGGTCGAGTGCTGTGTGGCCCGATAGTGCAGCAGAGTGTGACGGATGGCCTGCGTGAAAGAGCACCCTTGGGCCATGTGTGCTCTGAGGCCGTTCTTCAGTGACTGGTGAAAACGTTCAACGCCGCCATTGGCCTGGGGGTGGTAGTACGCAGTGCGTATATGACGGATGCCCTTGCTTTCGAGATAAGCAGTGAACTCAGCAGAGACCAGCTGAGGGCCGTTGTCAGTGGTGATGGCCTTTGGGAGGCCCCAGCGAGAGAAAAGAGAGTCCAGGAAGTCGATGATGATCTGTGAGGTCACAGTGCCGGAAGTGGTGAGTTCAGGCCATTTTGAGTGTAGATCGTAGGCGACCACCATGAAGCGTTGGTGGTGGGGAACTCCATGGATCTCACCACAAATGTCCAACTGCAGGTGTTCCCAGGGCTGAGAGGGCCAGGCGAGAGGTTGCAGGGGTGGGGGAGCCTGGTGGCCAGTCTTGCCACTCACAAGGCAGGCAGAACAGTCCTTCACCAGAGCCTCAATATCTCTGTCTATCCCCGGCCACCACACCAGGTCTCGGCAGCGCTGTTTCAGTTTCACAATGCCCAGGTGGCCTTCATGCGCCGTATTCAAAACACGTGCACGGAGAGCAGCTGGGACCACTGTGCAAAACCCACGTGCCACGCAGGTGTCGTTCCAGCAGGAGAGCTCCTGTCTGACTCGGGCGAACGCAGCCAGCTCCTCTGGGACCTTGTGAGGCCAGCCGTTCTGGATGTAGGTGCGGAGCTGGGAGAGGACAGGGTCCTGTTCGGAGGCTGCCCTCAGCTCCTGCAGAGAGACAGTGGCCTGGAGGGGTGTGTGTAGCATTTGGACAATGTCCTTTTCCACACAGTCAGTGTCCGTCTGTGGAGCTGGGGTGGAGACAGAGCGAGAGAGCAGGTTGGCGACAATATTGTCTCTGCCTGGGGTGAACTGCAGGCTGAAGTTGTACTGGCGGAGGCGGTCAGACCAGCGGTGCAGCCTCAGGGGTTTGTAGCCTGTCCCAGATGTGGACAGCAGCGCTGTCAGGGCCTGGTGATCTGTCCTGAGGGTGAAGGAGCGGCCATAGAGGTAGAGGTGCCACCTTTCACAAGCCCAGATACAGGCTAACGCCTCACGCTCACCCACGGAGTACCGCTGCTCGGTCAGGTTGAGGGCACGGGAGGCGAAGGCAATGGGCTTCTCCACACCGTTCTGGGTTTGAGACAGCACGGCCCCTATCACTGTGGCTGATGCGTCACAGGTCACAAAGGTGGAGCTGGAGATGTCGAAGTGAGCCAACACTGGTGGTGAAGTCAGTTGAGTCTTGAGATCACGCACAGGGTCACTGCATGCCTTTGACCACACCCATGGCTCGTCCTTACGCAGCAGCTGGCGCAGGGGGGCTGTGGTCGCAGAGTACTGGGGAAGAAACCTCAGGTAGTAACTTGTCATACCCAGGAAGGAGGCGACCTGGGCGGCCGAGCTGGGCTCAGGGATGGCCTGAATGGCGTCCACGTTGGATTGTAGTGGAGTTACACCGCTCGCTGACAGCCGGAACCCCACGAAGTCGATGGCTGGCACAGAGAGGACACATTTCTCAGCATTGAGAGTTAGCTTGTGCTTGGACAGGGCTGCGAAGACCATGTTAAGGCGCTTGTCGTGGATTTCACTGGTGGGCCCGTGTACCACTATATCGTCCAGATAAATGGCCACGCCCAGTATGCCAGCCAGCACGGAGACCATGATTTTCTGGAAGCAGCTAGGGGCGGAGCTGAGACCGAAAGGCATCCTGGTGTAGCGAAACACTCCTGCATGTGTCACAAAGGCTGTGAGGTTTCGGCTGCTGGGGTGGAGGGGCACCTGTAAGTACCCCTGTCTGAGGTCGAGCTTGGAGAACACCTCAGAGCCATAGAACTGAGCAGTGAGTTCTTCTGAGGTGGGCAGTGGATACTTATCAGGGACCACTGCCTTATTTACTGCACGTAGATCGACGCAGACACGCAGGCCCCCCGACTTCTTCTTAGCCACCACGAGGTTTGAGACCCAAGGTGACGCATCCACCGGTTCAATGATGCCAGCTTCCAGCAGTTGTTGCAGCTCGGCGGAGACCCCATCACGGAGAGCCAACAGGATGCGGCGCAGTGGTTGGATGACAGATTTCACAGCAGGTTTGAGGAGAGGTTGATGGGTGAAGGCGGAGAGGCAGCCCAGCCCCATAAACAGCGATGGCCACTTCTGCTGCCAAGGTGTGGCGACAGTCAGGATTGCTGCCCCCCTTGTGTCTAAGAGGGAGAACCCCAGAGCGGAGAACAGGTCCAGGCCCATCAGGTTGGCCCCACGGCGTGCCACATGAAAAACTGCATTGGGCACCAGCTTGGTTCCATAGCGGACAGTCACTTGGAGAGAGCCAACCAGATCGATTTTGGAGTCACCATACCCACAGAGGACAGCTGAGGGTGTGGACAGTGGCAGTGAACCGAAAAATTGACTGTAGGTATCAACATTCAGGAGAGACACACTTGCACCGGTGTCCTACAGCAGGGGGATGCACACATCATTAATGTTGACTGTGCATGATTTGAATGACACTGGCGCAGAGCTCACCTTGTGAATGACGGCGGTTGAAGACTGGGGGGTGTGGCCCTCTGACCCAGCCGGGGAAGATCGACAGACGTTGGCAAAGTGATTGTGCTTACCGCAGCTACGGCATGTCTGGCCACGGGCAGGGCAGTTCTGAGCCCTTGAAACATGAGACCGAGACCCACAGTTACCACAGGACTGTTGAGGGCGGGTCCGAGAACGCCGTCGTTGCAGTTGCAAGACGTCCCCAGTGGAGTCGGCGCCCGCCTCGCTCTGGTTGGGTTGCGTCCCGAGGGGCAGCCGTGAGTAGAGGGAGGAGTCGTTGGCAGCTTGACTGGAGGTGGCCACTTGCTGTGTATTTAGCATAGCAGCACACTCAGCTGCTCCCTCAACCTGTAGTGCGATGGTAATTGCTCTGGACAGCAGCAGATCGTCTTTTTCCAGCAGGAGAGTCTCACGCACCTTTGCGTTGTTGGTGTGTTCGATTAGCTGGTCGCGAACCATCTCGTCCTGAAGCGCGCCAAACTTGCATGAGCTAGCTAGCCCTCGCAAATTAGCTACGTACTGGCGCACAGACTCACCAGGCAGTTGGTGTCGCTGACGGAATATAAATCGCCGAAGGAGGGCACTCTGTGGAGCAGCGAAATGGGTGCTCATAAGTCCCACAGCTTCGGCAAAGCTTGTGACGTTCCCCAGAGACCCGAGCACACGATGACCCTCTGCTCCCAAGCAGTGTATCAACAGAGCCGTCTTCCTAGCCTGGCTCACGTCGTCGAGCCCTGAGGCGATGATGTAATTTTCAAAACTATGTAGCCAGCGAGTCCATGGTACCGGAGGCTCGCCAGGTAATGCCAGGAAGGGGGCAGGTGGTGGGAGAGAGATATCAGCCATCCTCGTCGCCAATATTGTATTTTTAAATCACGTCAGGACACAGCGCTGTCGCTCGACACAACCTCTCCCTGGCATTCTTTATTTAGACTGACACAGCATCAAAGGCAGACCCGATCAAACAACCCAGAGCCCGCAGGCATCACCAATCGATCCCAGCACAATAGAACAGCACCAAATCAAATGCAGCACTGTCGATGTGTGCATACATAACAAGCACCAACTGCTTTTTCCTCTCAAAACATTCCTGACTTTCACCAACAGTCTCTTGATGTTTTGTCTCTTGGTGTCGTTTCATTTTACTTGGCTTCATGCTATCATTAGCTAATTTCTCACCACACATGACACATTCTGGCCGATACTTGTCCTGTCCTTCTGTAACGACCACGGATAACTATGTATAGACTCGCTAGCCATTGGCTAACGAGTCGGACCCTTTAGTCAATTGTTTAACGTTGTCGCCCGTGGTGCGGGAGATGCGGGTTCGCGTCCCGGCTGCGGCGGTTACCGGCTGCCCTCTGAATTCTCTACACTTCCTTAAAGCCAAAGTTAAGGCAGCACTCGAAATAAAGCCACATTTTCTTTCTTGACACTGAGTCATTCATACTTTTACGTTTCTCAGCCATGTTGTTTCATTCATAAAGTGCTGCTGCTGACTGCAGGAAAAAACAAAAAACAAAAACAAGCTGAGCTAACATTATGTAACTGGTTATTTTCTTGCCCGATGCGATACGGTGTGTACTGCACAACAAGGCGACATCACTAACCGCTCAGCCAAAGGGTCAGACTCGTTAGCTAGGGACTAACGTGTCTTATTAGTAGTTTACAATTAGCTGCTAGCTGAGGAGCTATCTGACAACACTGCCCGCTCACAGTTTGATAGCGCAGTCTGACGTGTCACAGAGGTGTGGTTACTAGGTGTAGCCCACCTACATTTTAGAAGGGGTGGGGGGGGGACCAAAATGTATCATTATTCTTATATACAGACTTTTGTATAAAATAAATATCCAGTAAGTGAGTTATTATGCTTTTATTTAACATGTGCACTTTGACAACCCCAAGCCTCGCGCACCCGCTGTGATCTTTGGCGCCCCTCTCAGAGCAGACAAAGCCTCGCGCATCCCCTAGGCTCTCAGGCGCCCCCCTAAGGGGTGCGCGGACACCAGGTTGGGAACTACTGCTCCAGAGCACATAACTGATTGTAGAAGTGCCAGATCAAGCCGGAGGTAACACGGGGATTTGAACCGGCAATCCCCGTGTTGGTAGGCAACGGAATAGACCGCCACACCACCCGGACGCCCCCTATTGAGGCGGTTTTAAACTTGTGGCTTTACACTTGAATCTGCAACACCTCAGATGGTTAAAGTGTTTGACAAAGTGAATGATGATTAATCTCAGTATATTTTAAGAAACGAGGCTTATTTCAACTTAACATTGCATTAAATGTTTACATTACATGTTTTTAAATGTTCACATTGCTTTGTAGCTTTTCTGTTTGTTTAAACGTCTACACCGCACAAAAAAACAAACAAACAAAAAACCTTATCTTTACTGAATACTAGTGTACTTGGACACACCCAAGTCAGAGACATCGACCCTGCTGCTTATCGTGACATTTTAGCACAATCAATGCGATCTATACGCAAAGTAGTGAATTCCAGCTAAGTGCTGCTTCTGTGGTTATAACTGTGTTATTACAACCATACATTGTCATAGGCTTGGATATGTGACGCAATACGAGTCACAACCCCCGGCTACGCCATTCCACCTTCTACTATAAATAAAATACATTCATATTCTACTATTGACAAGAAGAGTGTTTGAGCGAAAGATGTATTGAGAGAGAGAGAGAGAGAGAGAGAGAGAGAGAGAGAGAGAGAGAGGCGGACTGTCCGCTGACAGACACAGATGTCGACAACACAACACGGCCGTAAATATATTCGCCAACTTTTGAGTCGCCGTTGCTTAGCGCCAGTAATGAGGTTGTGGTTGCTATGGTTACTAAGCCTCCCTTCCGGTCTGCCTGCGTTGCAGTCTCGGTTGTTCTTCCTGTTAACTAAATGGCCGCTGCCGCACGTTACCATCTACGTTGTGTGATTCATTGATGTCGTCTCTCATCACTGGCGTTGTTGCAGCGCTTACCAGACTTACGTCCCGAAGACTGATATTTACCGAACTAATCGCGGTAGCCCTTCTAGGGGAATCACAGGGTAGTTATGTCTACCACCAGACGCAGCTGGGCTAGCTCAGACACAGTTGTGCTAGCTAAGTGGGCAGCATGGCGACACATGGCGCACCGAAGCAGTGGTGTTTAACAAAGACCGAGACGGTGAGCTCTTTTGAGAACTGGCGTCAGAACCTGCTTTATATACTGTTGCTCGACGCCAGGTTTGCCCCCTTCCTACTTGATGGCGTGGAGTGGGAGAAGAAGTCTAAATGTTCCCTGTCCAGGGATTCACAGATGACGGTGAAGATATTCCCGCACTCCGACGTCGCAATAAAGAACAGAAGGTAGCCATGTTAGAGCTAATGTTGGGACAGATAGCCAATTATCGTCCTGTAATCTCTCGTCACAGCATAGTTAGGAACTCCACATCTAGTGACAGCATATGGCAAGTTATTCGTCTACATTACGGCTTTCAGTGCACCGGGGCTGTGTCTGAACTCCCCAAGTCAAAGCAATCCATCCCTGTCCGGACAAGGAGGTCATGTCCCCTTTGTAAATGTGCCGGCAGGCCTGATAATCACTTCCTCAGCAAATGTTCCTTTCTGCCCCCCCAAGATAAAATGTACATGGCAAAGTCGCGCCAGGTTTTGGGAGAGCAGGTCGAGAATGATGATGAGGTAGAGGAGTGCGTTAGTGGGGAGCCAGCGCCATCTAGTAGTGTGAAACGTGTCAAACAGTCCCCTTACCTCGATGCCTTCCATGGACCCTGCCCTGTGCGTCTCACCGTTGATAGTGGGGCAACAGGCAACATGATGAGGGCCTCATGCGCGACCAGGCTGGGCGTCACCATCACAGGAAGTACACAGTCTGCATTCCAAGCAGATGGCTCGTACCTTTTGAAAGTATTGGGAGAGACACGGACACACTTCCAGAGAGATGGCCATGACCTCTATTTTGAGGGCCTCATCATTGAGAATCTCGAATCTGACATCCTGGCTGGAATTCCCTTTATGGAAAAGAACGACGTCTCCGTCAGACCAGCCAAACACCACATCTGCTTGGGTGAGGATATACACTCACTGGCCACTTTATTAGGTACACTTTGCTAGTACCGGGTTGGACCCCCTTTTGCCTTCAGAACTGCCTTAATCCTTCGTGGCATAGATTCAACAAGGTACTGGAAACATTCCTCAGAGAGCTGGTCCATATTGACATGATAGCATCACGCAGTTGCTGCAGATTTGTCGGCTGCACATCCATGATGCGAATCTTCCGGTCCACCACATCCCAAAGGTGCTCTATTGGATTGAGATCTGGTGACTGTGGAAGCCATTTGAGTACAGTGAACTCATTGTCATGTTCAAGAAACCAGTCTGAGATGATTCGAGCTTTATGACATGGCGCGTTATCCTGCTGGAAGTAGCCATCAGAAGATGGGAACACTGGTCATAAAGGGATGGACATGGTCAGCAACAATACTCAGGTAGGCTGTGGCGTTGACACGATGCTCAATTGGTACTAAGGGGCCCAAAGTGTGCCAAGAAAATATCCCCCACACCATTACACCACCACCACCAGCCTGAACCGTTGATACAAGGCAGGATGGATCCGAGCTTTCATGTTGTTGACGCCAACTTCTGACCCTACCATCCGAATGTCGCAGCAGAAATCGAGACTCATCAGACCAGGCAACATTTTTCCAATCTTCTATTGTCCAACTTTTGTGGAGCCTGAGCGAATTGTAGCCTCAGTTTCCTGTTCTTAGCTGACAGGAGTGGCACCCGGTGTGGTCTTCTGCTGCTGTAGCCCATCTGCCTCAAGGTTCGACGTGTTGTGCATTCACAGATGCTCTTCTGCATACCTCGGTTGTAATGAGTGGTTATTTGAGTTACTGTTGCCTTTCTATCAGCTCGAACCAGTCTGGCCATTCTCCTCTGACCTCTGGCATCAACAAGGCATTTTCGCCCACAGAACTGCCGCTCTCTGGATATTTTCTCTTTTTCGGACCATTCTCTGTAAACCCTAGAGATGGTTGTGCGTGAAAATCCCAGTAGATCAGCAGGTTCTGAAATACTCAGACCAGCCCGTCTGGCACCAACAACCATGCCACGTTCAAAGTCACTTAAATCACCTTTCTTCCCCATTCTGATGCTCGGTTTGAACTGCAGCAGATCGTCTTGACCATGTCTACATGCCTAAATGCATTGAGTTGCTGCCATGTGATTGGCTGATTAGAAATTTGCGTTAACGAGCAGTTGGACAGGTGTGCCTAATAAAGTGGCCGGTGAGTGTATACTGCTATGGCACCCTCCAAACACCGATGGACAGGCATGCCGTATGGCGCGCACACGTGCTCTGCGCTCCGGATAAATCTACTGTGTGGCCAGGGGAATACATCGAGCTCGAGCTGCCTCCTGAGCTGTGCAATGTGGACAGTGAGCTGACTGTTAAGCCACACATCAATGTCTCATGTGATCAGTCTGACACACAGCAGTGGCCTGCCCCAACTTTGCTACGGGGTGTGTCCGGGAAGATCCGTGCCCCAAATCTCACTGGCGAGCCGTGGCTGGTCCAGAAAAGCCACCACCTATGCCGTGTCCCCGCCACATATGTCCCGTCACTCAGTGACGCCGCCGTGCCAGCTGATCCCCCCCAAACCGGCCCCGACGACCATGTCAGCCTTGTCCTCTGACCTTGTCGCTCTGGACCCAGATAACATCATGCCTGCTGACATCAGAGATGAGTTCCGCGCCCTGCATAGAGAGTTTGATGTAGTGTTTGATCCCCACTTTGAAGGATATAACGGTGCTGTGGGTCCGTTCCAGGCCAAGATGAACATGGGACCTGTCCTACCTCTGCCCTTCACCAACAGGTCGGCCTGGCCTGCCATACAGGCAGAGTGCTCTGACCTCAGACGGAGTCTCATCGACGACAAGCATAGAGACACTCTCAGGGATGCTGTAACCCGCTTATGTGTGGGTCTGTGCCCTCTCGACGGCCCCTTTGCTGTGATCAGGACTGACCCTGCCCCTGGTTTTGCTACATTGGCAGGGGATGGGGCCCTCGCTATGCATAGACTAGTTGTTGAGGTGGGCAACGCCAAGAATGTCAATAAGAACCCAGTGGCGGAGAAGGCTGTTCAAGAGATTCAGGGGGAGATTCTTCGTCTCGAGCCTAACTGTAGGGCTGTTACTCCCCTGTTACTCTCTGTCGCTACAGCCAACCTGAACAGTCGTGTTAGGTCGCGTGGATTGTCTGCCCATGAAATGCTGCTTAAGCGTGACCACTTCTCCCATAGGCAGTTGCCTGTGGTCGACCAGGACCTCATCGTGAAACAACACTCGGAGCGTGGCACCAACCATCCGTACAGCATGAAGTCAAAGGTGCCCTCTGGTTGTGTGGCCGTGCCTCCCGCCATCCGACCTGGTGAACTGGTGTACCGGTATGGTGACCGGAATAAGTCAAAGGCCCGTGACAGGTACCTCGTCACGAGCGTGGATGGTTCATGGTGCAATATCCAGAAGTTCACGGGGTCTCAACTCCGTCGCACCTCCTACAGGGTCAGGCTGGGTGACTGCTACAAAGTGGAAGGTCCCTCTACGGCCTCCGAACCCCTCGCGGACGATTTCGTGTCTGATGAGGACTTGGACAACCCTGCCCCGCACTGCCCTGACATACCACCTGCCATTGCTGAGCCCCCACCTGCATCTTGCCTGCCTTGTGATAACGATATGAGGCTGGGGGATGAGGCTGAGCCTCCCGTCGAGGTCGAGCCTGGGGGCAGCTCCCCTGGCGAGTGTGTGCCTGCTCTTGCACCTGATGCTGCACTTCGGTGCTCGGAGCGTCGCCGGCACTTGCCGCAGCATTTAGAGGACTTTGAACTTTAGGCCAGTTGTTTGTGTGTACTGGTGATAATGTTTTGTCTTACCTTACAGGTCTAGTTATATAGCCTGAGCTGTGATGTTGCCTGGTGTTCTGTGGTGTTATTATTGTACTGTGTGTAGGGGGGGGTCTTTCTTTTGGAAAAAAAAGGGGTGACGTCAGTAGTTGTTGTGGTTGCTATGGTTACCAAGCCTCCCTTCTGGTCTGCCGGCGTTGCAGTCTCGGTTGTTCTTCCTGTTAACTAAATGGCCGCTGCCGCATGTTACCATCTGCGGTGTGATTCATTGATGTCGTCTCTCATTACTGGCGTAGCGTTGACGACGATCTATTTGCTCGTCCATTTTTACTTCAAATCTTCTGAAAACATCACAACAAACTCAGAGAGAAACCTGAAGTTTTTAATATTTTTTTACACTTTATTTCCTTTGCTAAAACAGCATTCTTCTTTTCCAAAGATGGAGCAGATCAGCTGGCTAGCAACAGGGAGTCACTGCTGGCCAGATATTGCAACTATCTAAGGATCTATCTAAGGCTCTCAGGATCAAGATAACAGGGGAGCAGGAAATCTAAGACAGAAAGAAATATAACAAAACAACAACCAAAAAAAAAAAGAACAAAAAGAACAAAAAACATTTACAAAGGTTGGCTCCTACTCCACTCAGGAAAAAGTTGAATTTTACTTTACAAAACGTAATCCTGTTTTTGTTTTTGTTTTTTCTATCTGCAAGAGCTAAGATCCATTGCTAAGCTAACTGACTAGCAGAGTGACAGTGGGAAAGTGACAGTTGGGAGAATGTATCCATTTTCTGAGGCAGCAACAGCAGCAGTGGGGAGAGTGCAGCCCCCCCTCCTTCTCTCCTATCCCAAAGAGCTGAAGAGTGCAGCAGCCAAAAAGGCACACAAACATAAACTTCCAATGATTAATCCTGAGTCTCTAACAGCAGACTATGCTCAGATTCAATACAGGCAAGTCATAACAAACCTGCTGCTGTTCACGGAGTGCACTGATAGCTGGCACACAGCAATCTACAAGCATTACAAATTTTATAAAAATAGAGGTATCTGTAGTGGTAGGCAGATCGCCATACACGAGAATGGAGACAGTAAAAACACAATCCTCGCTGTCCATGTCTACCACACCGGGATTATAATGTTTCAAGGCAGTGAGGCT
The DNA here is from genome assembly GCF_029633865.1 of Lampris incognitus. Classification (NCBI taxonomy): domain Eukaryota; kingdom Metazoa; phylum Chordata; class Actinopteri; order Lampriformes; family Lampridae; genus Lampris; species Lampris incognitus. Next base: position 33,303,798 of record NC_079219.1, on the reverse strand, counting down.
GTTCTGACATCTGTCCAGGTGGACTTTAACGCTATCAAAGCCCTGGCACAGACTGAGAAAGCCCTACAGCATGACTCTGTAATGGCCAAAGGCAGAGAGACAGGGAAGGGGCACACAGAGCAGAGAGACACAGAAGAGAACACAGACCCCATCAATGAGCTGGAGAGTGCAGTGTCCCTATTGAAGCAGAGCGTGTGTTCACAGGAGGTAGAGCTTGTGGAGCTTAAGGAATTGTCCCACACGTAACAGCTGAAAGAGTAACTTGACCAACTCAAAGAGGAGTTCAGTGCCTCCCTGAAGGAGCTGAGAGGAGAGATGCAGCGACTACAGGAGGAAAGAGAGACCCTGAGGAGGGAGCTGGCAACTGTCAGAGAGGAACTGCTCCTCAGTGAAAGGACTACCCACAGCCTGAGAGAGGATGTACACAGCCTCCAAGCCTCCAGCAGCAACCACGCCCAACTCCCGACCCCACAGCCAAGCATGTCTACTGCTACCACCTCCACTAGAGCACAGGTAATCCCACCCACTCCTCACTCCATGCCAGGCCCCTCCAGCACTCAAACACACCACTGGTCCATCATCACCACTGCCCACAGAGTCTGACATGCCCAGGCCCCAGAAAAAAGAAAAAGCCAAGACAAACAGATGCACAGATGCTGACATAGTCATCCTCATCAACTCTAGTGACAAATTTATTAATGAGCAGAAACTATTTCCTGGTCGCCAAGTCGCTAAGGTCTGGTGTGTTAAGACAGACGATGCCCTGCAGCTGCTGACCGAATCCAGTCTAGGTAATCCCAGTAACGTAATCATACATACTGGCACCAATAACCTGAAGGCACAGCAAGAGAGAGTGGCCGTGTCAGTTAGGAGGGTGGCCCACAAAGACTCGAACACCTTCCCTAACAGCTGAATAACATTGTCAATCCTCCTGCCGAGGACAGACTTCCACCCCATGACCATTCAGCGGATCAATGGGGAAATTTCTCACCGATGCTCCCACATGCCAAATGTCCACCTGGCTCATCACCCCACCCTAGGAATCTATGACCTTTATGACCATGTCCACCTTCGCAAGGAAATGGTTGGCGTCTTTGCAAAAACCCTGAAAGACGTGGCCCTCGGTTGCAGCCTCAGCAGCAGTCCTCCCAGGAACAGCAGAGGACCTTATTGACCCCATGCAAGCAGATCCTACCCTTCTCCACCACCGAGACGACCCCCAGCTCACCATGCTATTGGACCCTACCCTTCTCCACCACCGGCACGACCCACAGCTCAGCATGCCAGCAGACCCTACTTCACTACACTGCCAAGACAACCCACAGCAGAGCATCCCCACTACCAGCCTAGATCTGCACCGCAACACCCTGACCTGGGACCCTGCCAACGTAGACCGGACACCACCCCACAGGCCTACAGCCCAGCACCACACATGCACAGCCCCAACCCACAGCAGCAGCAGGGCTATGCTGCAGCACTTAAAAGGCCCTGCCAGCATCAATCCTGACCTCGGGGAGATAAGGCAGCTTCTCAGCCTCATAGCAGCTAAACTCACCAGCTAAGTGGCACAATAAGAGAGAAAAAATAATACATAGTATTATTATATATTATATGATAAAGGATATATAACATGTAATATGTGTGTGTATGTATGTATGTATGTATGTATGTATGTATGTATGTATGTATGTATGTATGTATGTATGTATGTATATATATATATATATATATGTATGTGTATATATGTATGTGTATATGTATGTATGTGTGTATGTATGTGTATATGTGTACAAATATGTATGCATGTGTATGTATATATAATAATCCATATATATACATCAACAGTACTTTATTTTAATTGTTTAAAATTATGAATTGTAATTTGATATACTGAAAATATAAATGTTATGTTTTGGCAGGAATGAGGAAAAACACAGGAGACCAAGGCGAGTTTGATGTTTATTCCTCAACTCCAAAAACCAACTGCAGCAGGAACAGCCCTGCACCGGCGAGCCCGGGAACATAAACCACGCCCCCAGCTCACAGTCCTGCTGGGTGAGAGGCATAGCCCCTTGTGTCCGCCACAATGTAAGTAATTTGTTTATATCATTGGAAACAGAAAGATCTCTACTATTAATTCAGTTGCATTAGTTGAAATTCTTAAATATGATGTCACGAGCAGTCTCAATGTGGAATATCCAGGGCCTGAGTTCATCTTTGTTTGGTTTAAAAAGTAAAACCCTGGAATTCCAACAAAACATTAAAAGCATAGACATAATTATTCTTGAAGAAACCTGGTGTAGATCAGATGCAGTCACCCATTGCCCCTCAGGCTACCGCAAAATTATAATTTCTTCAATAAGAAAATCCCACAATTAACAAGGGAAGAGACTCAGGGGGTATCACCATTTGGTATAAATCTGATTTGGAAAACTAGATCTTACCAGTAAAAAAAGGAACTACCCATATCTGGCTAAAAATTAAGAAGGAGATCATTGACTCCAGCCAAGAAACCTATCTATGTGCCCTATACATACCCCCCCCCCCCGAGTCTCCCTACTTCAGTGAGGAGATCTTTCCCTGTCTCCACAATGAAATCAACCACTTCCAGGCCCAGGGGAAGGTGTTGATTTGTGGAGACCTAAATGCAAGAACACGCCATATGCCTGACTTTACTATAGACAAGGGTAATAGTCACATATTTGGTCACAATTATCTCAAAAATATAGTTCACTAGCCAAGAAAAAGCTTTGACACGCAGGTCAACAGAAACGGGAAATGCCTAATAGATCTCTGTCAGAGTCTGGGTCTGTACATTGTTAACGGTAGAATGAGAGGGGACTCTCTTGGACAGTACACATACAGTTCAACTCTGGGCTGCAGCACTATTGATTACGTAATCACAGACTTGGATCCATTCTCTTTCAGGGCATTTACAGTCAAGCCACTAACACCTCTGTCAGATCACAGCCAAATCACTGTGTATCTTTAAAAAGGCAGAAAGATCTAACACAAAAACTAAACCCAGTAAGCTGTACAATATCAACAAACAATACAGATGGACCCAAAACAGCACAGAAGACTACCAGAAAGCAATTCGAGAACCTAAAATTCAATCACTTATAGACAGTTATCTTGTTCAAACCTACCTTCACAATAAAGAAGGAGTAAGTCTGGCTGTACAAAATATAAATTAAATATTTGACCACCTGGCATCTATATCCAATTTGAAGACCTCCAAATCCAAATCTAAAAATATACACATAGAAAAATGGTTTGATTTTGAATGCAAAAACATGAGGAAAAACCTCAGAGAATTATCAAATGAGAAACATAGACAGCCAGAGAACCAGGACTTATGCCTTGGTTATTGTGAAGCATTGAAAGAGTAAAAATACACACTCAGAATGAAAGGAGAACAGTTTACATAAAAACAATTAAAAACAATTGAAGAATCAATTAAAACAAATCACTTCTGGGACAATTGGAATGCACTACATAAAAAACACCATGCGGCGATACCAATGCAAGATAGAGATGTATGGAAAGACCATTTCAAGAAATTATATAGTAAAATAAAAATGAACCCAGAGCAAAGTGAAATGTATGAAAAAGTGCTTACCCTAGAATCAGCTATTAAAAAAATATCAAAACCCATTAGACTACCAAATTACTGAAAAGGAACTGAATGAAAAGTTACAGGCTCTGCAGCCAAAAAAAGGCATGCGGAACAGACAGAATACTAAATGAAATGTTAAAAAACAGACACCAAATTAAGATTGGCCATAATAAAACTGTTCAACTTGATTCTGAGTGTGGGACACTTCCCTGACATCTGGAACAAAGGACTCATCACACCCATATTCAGGAGTGGAGACAAATTCGACCCTAATAACTACCGAGGCATTTGTGTGAACGGTAATCTGGGGGAAGTATTTTGGAGTATTTTGAACACAAGGCTCATAGACTTACTTATGGAGCACAATGCCTTGAGTAGAGCCCAAATTGGATTCTTACCAAACTGCAGGACATCAGATCATATTTTTACCCTCCACACCTTAATTGATAAACATGTAAACCAAAACAAAAAGAAAATATTTGCCTGCTTTGTTGATTTTAAAAAAGCTTTTGATTCAATTTGGCCCGACGGCCTATTTTATAAACTATTGGAAAGTGGTGTAGGGGGGAAAACATACAACATAATTAAATCAATGTATACAAACAATAAATGTGCTATCAAAATTGGAAACAAACAAACTGCAAACTTCTCTCGAGGGCGTGGAATGACCCAGGGCATGTCAATCTCTTCAACCCTCTTTAACATTTATATTAATGAATTGGCAAAGTTATTAGAACAATCTACTGCTCCTGGTCTCACTTTACATGACTCCGAAATCAAGTTCCTCCTTTGCGCAGATGACCTGATTCTGCTGTCACCAACAGAAGAGGGTCTACAGCAAGACCTGGCTCTGCTTGAAAAGTTCTGTCAGACCTGGGCCCTGGCCATTAACCCCCAAAAAACTAAAATAGTTATGCTCAAAAAAGGTCCAGATGTCAGGGAACAAAGTACAACGTCACCCTAGGAATAACGAAAATCCAACAATCAACTAACTAAACATACCTAAGGTTGAGGATCAGTTCTACTGGAAATGTTAACTTGGCCGTTAATGAACTGAAAGAGAAGGCAAGAAGGGCTTTCTGTGCCATCAAAAAGTCAACACATGCTGACATCCCAGTTAGGACCCGGCTCAGAATATTCCAATCAGTGATTGAGCCAATTGCACTACATGGCAGCGAGGTTTGGGGTCCTCTCACAAAACACAAATTCGGAAAATGTGAAAAACATCCAATCAAAAGCCTGCATGCAGAATTTTGTAAGAGAATCCTCCAGGTCCAGAGGAAATCTCCCAACAATGCCTGCAGAGCAGAATTAGGCTAATACCCTCTAATTGTTCACATTGAAAAAAGGAGCCATTCAATTCTGGAAACACCTAAAAATGAGTGACCCCAAATCCTATCATTATAAATCCCTCAAAAGCCGAGAGATTAACATAGAGAAGAGTCCCCTCAGCCAGCTGGTTCTGATGCTCAACAGACTAACATTAGACCCTTCCAACACCACTAATAATAACCAGCCTCAGGACAGTGACATCATTCCTCAACAAATTCCACCCAACCAAATGGTCAGTCTACAAAAACGAAACTATGAAACCAATTGGACTGAAACAACAAAAACCCAAAGTGAACTTCAGTGCTATTTGGCTCTAAATAGACAGTACACCATGGCAGAACATTTGACCACAGTGACTGATAACAAACTGAGAAAAACCTTGACAATGTACAGACTCAGTGACCACAGCCTGGCCATGGAGAAAGGCCGACACAGACAAACCTGGCTACCCAGAGAGGACAGGCTGTGCTCTCACTGCGGTCAAGGAGTGGTGGAGACAGAGCTCCACTTCTTGACCACATGTGACAAATACACACATATAAGAAAAGAATACCACCCCAAATTCACAAAAATAACAAATACATTTTGACTCTGCCCAGGCAATCCCCTACTTATTAGGTCAGAAAGCCCAATCAATGTTCATGGCTGGCAGCAAAGTATGTAGCAGCCTGCCACAAAGTGAGGGACAATGAGTAACTAAAAATCAGTTCATTAACATATGTCTGTTTGTTTGTTTGTCTGTTTGTTTGTTTTCGACTGTCTTATGTTGTTTGTATTGTTTGTTATGACATTAAGTATTTTGTATCATATGTTATTAATGCTTTGGCAATATGAGAATGCTTGTCATGCCAATAAAGCGAATTTGAAATTTGAGAGAGAGAGAGAGAGAGAGAGAGAGAGAGAGAGAGAGAGAGAGAGAGAGAGAGAGAGAGAGAGAGAGAGAGAGAGAGAGAGAGCGGATATGATAGTCTAGGGAGACAAACCATATTTTTGTATTTTTCAGTATTTCTAATTTGATAGTGTTTTTTTTGCAGTTTTTTATTGATTTTCAATATATAGTTATATATATTTTTATAGATAGTTTATAGGATTAGTGCTCTTGCTTCCTCTGTGGTTGCCGTCGACTCGAGTGTTGTCCAGAGTAGAATGAGCTATTCCCAAAGGTCAAACAAATTTGTCCCATCTAACCTTTTCCCTAGACTGTGCCATTTTTAAATCCCAGTTGGGGCCGCAGTATATTTAAACCGGACATTTTGTTGTCCTTTAAAGTATTTAAGTAATATTCCAATTCGAACTTTAACCTTTCTTTCACCCATGTACGTTTATGAATGTAATATTGGACTGAAATTATAAGGAGATCAATGTAACATTTTATATTTTGATTGCATTTATCATCATTAAAGTAAAGTAATATATCTTTCCAACTTAGTTTCATTTTTATACCAGTAATGTTAACAAAATAATGTTCAGTACAAAAAGAGATGGCATGAATAGAGTGAAAAAAAATATTCCACTATTTCCTTTTCACTTTTACAAAACATTCAGCTTCAATATAATTTCTATATCTTTTGCAGCCATCCTTATGTTATATTTTGGACCGCATGCAACGTATGCCCATTGCACAATCAATGTATGGCAAGCCTCAAAGTGTAATATTGTAGGGGCATCTGGGTGGCGTGGCGGTCTATTCCGTTGCCTACCAACACGGGGATTGCCGGTTCGAATCCTCGTGTTACCTACGGCTTGGTCGGGCGTCCCTACAGACACAATTGGCCGTATCTGTGGGTGGGAAGCCGGATGTGGGTATGTGTCCTGGTCGCTGCACTAGCGCCTCCTCTGGTCGGTTGGGGCACCTGTTCAGGGGGGAGGGAGTCACTGGGGGAATAATGTGATCCTCCCATGCGCTACGTCCCCCTGGTGAAACTGCTCGCTGTCCATTGAAAAGAAGCGGCTGGCGACTCCACATGTTTCGGAGGAGACATGTGGTAGTCTGCAGCCCTCCCCTGATCGGCAGAGAGGGGTGGAGCAGCGACCGTGGCGGCTCGGAAGAGTGGGGTAATTGGCCAAGTACAACTGGGGGGGGGGGTGTAAAATTGTAAAGTCAAAAAATGCAAAGTGGACCACTGCCCCTTTGTGTTTTTACACTGCATGAACCGAGTGTTAAAACACCCTTACAGCTCGTTTAAAGCTCATTTCAAAGGCCGATTGATTTTACAAGCTCAGTGGCAGAATCTGCTTCTCCATCATAATCCATTCTGCCAAACGATACAGCAACAGCCCCATCCACCATCAGGCCTCAGCCCTCCACACCACTGCATCAACTTTGGTTGAGCAGAGCTTTTGAAGCAGTTTGGGGTTGTTCAGGGCAAGAATGTTTACTTCATTTAGTTGGGTAGCGAATGTTACCATGTCAACCCCTCATTGTCAACCCCTGATTTAATGATCCATTCACATTTCCATTGTACTGGGAATGCATAATTTTCTTGAAAGATGGGAGCAGATTGGGAAATTAGTCTTTGGAGATGAATTCACCCTAGATTGTTCGCTTAAGCATTGCTAATCTAAAATGGTTTGTTTAAAGTTTGAGTGGGCTGCGGTGACACTAGCCATTTCCTCTCAAAACTTTTGATTTCTAGAGCAAATCCCTGATTCTATCAAACCTTTTTGCTGTGTTATTTTATTCCATATACGTTCCCTCTGATTTCACACAGAATGTCAGTGTTCACATCCATTACCGTCACCACCATAACAGAGTAAACATAAAATGTCTTTCTATGATGCTGCCAGTGTGTTTACTTTTTTTTTTTTTTTTAGTTTTGATGTTCATCTGCTTACAACATTGCAGTTAAATCCATTCATGAACTTACTGGCAGACAACTGTGGAAGAATCTATCATAATTTGCTTTGTTGTCAATTAACAGCAGTTAGTATTGGGCCAATAGAGTAGTTGAGTAAACTGTTACGTTGCTCCATTATATGTGCAAACAATGTTCGCACACGCACACGCACACGCACACGCACACGCACACACACACACACACACACACACACACACACCGAATGACTTGCAGACACACTGGCTTCATCTCAACCCCGATTTACTCTGAAAAAAACCCCCGTTCAGTGGTGGGGGGTGGAGTGGGGTGGGGGGCTAAGAGTACATCTGTCGCCATTTCACAATGCTGTGGTTGCAAATATTCCCAAATTCTCTGTGAATAGTACACATGGCCATTGAAACTCTAGTTAATGGTCACGCCCATATTTGAATATGAAACTGGTTGTTGTTTTCGGTCGTTATGCCACTGTATTGTTTGTAAGAGTTGGGATACCTGCAGTCAGTTTAGACTTCAGAGGTCACTAGGATGAGTGACGAAACGTATTTGTCAATAAATGTTGTATCCAGATGAACAGATTCACCTTTCTTTGATTTTCTTATCTGGATTATTGAGCATGCATAAAGACTAGCGATGGTACAGAATGTCATGTTTTGGTTTAGAGCACCGTCTAGTGTTCAGCATGCCAAATAACACTTGGCCATTAGTCACTACATACATAACATCTCCTCCAAAATTGAATATGTTGTTAGAATTGAACCAAAATTTATTTTCCCACAAAACAAGGAATGAGAGTTTCATTTCTTCCCAGTATATTATTTGTATGTTAGAACCTTTATCTCCTAGTGCTAAATATGTCACTGCTCATCTCTATCAGTCCTTTCGCTTAGCTTGGTAATCTTCAGGTGATATAATCATCCTCGAGGGATAGTGTCTACCAGTCTCTGATACTTTAGTATCCCCTGCATGGGGTGATTCAGTGTAGGGGTGTCAAAGATGGCTTCGTGGTCAAGGGAACTAGATTTCCATCCTTTTCAGGGTGAGATATAGTGCTACTGGTACTCGGTTAAGGTAACTCTGGGAGGCCGGTGGGAGGATACATTGCAGAGCCTACAATCTTGTGGCATGCTTGCTATGAACAGGCCAACATCTGGTCCACATAACGTTTTCATACTCCGCATGCTCCTAAATTCACTTCATACGGCAATAGTCCAGTTTGTGCCATTACAACACCTTGTGTCCGCTTCCCCCTCAACCGGTAGCCACGAACAAGGACAAGCTGTCCAACATCAAAATGTCTGACCTCGGGGTGTTTTTGGCAGTGTTGTTGTTGGAAATCCTGGGATTGGTGCACTGCTCCAGCTACACTGGCCTTAAGGAGGTCCTGCCAAGAGTGCACTTTGCACTTCAGGAAAAACATAGATGGTGGTTCCTTGGTTCTGGTGAGGGGGGTGTTATGGTAAGTTAACAGGAAAATAACAAGCCGCTGTTGCACAAGTGCGGTGTCTCTGGAAGATTTTAACACGTTTGAAAGTCTGCACAAAGTGTTTGGCCAACCCATTGGTAGCAGCATAGTACAGTGCCAAGTGGATGTGCTTAACACCATTGGACTTCAGGAATGTAGTGAACTCTTCAAAACAGAACTGAGGGCCATTGTTGCTCATGAGAATGTGAGGAATACCATGATGACTGAAGAGGCCCCTCAGTACTTGGATGGTCTTCATTGCTGTTGTGTTGTCCATAATATGCACCTCAGTCCACTTGGAATCTGCATCCACAGACACTAGGAACGTGTGTCCCTCAAATGGTTCCGTAAAGTCCACATGAATCCTTTCCCAAGGACTGGAAGGCCACATCCAGGGGTTTAGAGGTGCATGACCTGGCTCTTTTCAGAACTGCTGGCAGGAGTGGCAGGATTTGGCCTGGAGCTCTATCTGGGAGTCAATACCTGGTCACCGACATAACTCTGTGTCAAACTCTTCATCCTCACTAAACCTGGGAGCGCAGGTGGGTCACAGGAGATTTTATTTTGGGTGAAAATAAAATATACTGCGATGGTTCAGGAAATAAAATTTGCAGAATTTCTCCCATAGTCTTTTATTTAAGATTTATATCTGCAGTACTCCTTTGATAATAATAAATAATAAATAATTTTACTTATATCATTGAATCTAATATGAAAGGCTAGTGAACATTCTGCTTGTTTTACCGATGAGAGGAGAGAAAAAAAACGAGAGCCTGTTAACTTCACCTCAATGCACTTATTTTGTCTTGTTTATAAAGTATTTAAAATGTGTGTATTATTTTACTGATGAGAGGAAATAAAAACAACGAGATAGCTGTTAACGCTGCCTAAATGCATATAATTGGTCTCATTTATTAAGTATTTAACATGTGTATATATTTTCAACAATGTACGTATATAAAATGACATTGTGATTTATCAAACGTATATCTCTTTGAAATGGTTGGTTTACCTATTCAAGTTAATATAAGGTAATGCAGAAATGGCAGTCTTTTTTTTAACACCTTTATCATATGAACAAAAGAACAAAATCTGGTCATAACAATAACAAATTAGCAAATGGTACAAATCAGAAGAGCAATGCATAGGAGACTGGGTAGCATCAATGAAGTCGTCCTTTATAGTTTGTAAGCTTCCAGAAGAAGATCAAGTTGAACTTGTTAAATAACACTTGAAGAGGGAGGAAAAGCTAATTGTAAGGCTCATACTCAAAGATAGCACCACAGACATCAAAACAGTCTTTAAGATACTTGAGGAAGTATATGGCAACAAAGCCCCTGAAAGCGCAAGATTGAGAGAGTTTTACAACCGCAAGCAGGTGACAGGTGAAAAAATTAGAGCATTTGCTTATGACCTCTGAGAAAAACTTGGCAGACTAATGGGACACAGACCGCTTCCCTGATCTAGATGCAATGTTAAGAGAGCAATTTGTGCTGGGTTTGCAGGATGACTCCCTGCACAGAGAGATGAAAAAGACAAGCAAAAGGGCAGCCTGCACCAAAATTCAGCACACTAATGCAGGCCACGATTGACTGGTCTGAGGAGGAGGAAGACCCCAGCTGTTCTAGCTAAGGGTCCCAACCGAGGCGCAATCAATGTAGCGGCTGCTGAAGATGTTTCTCCTGCATTGTCACTACAGGCACTGCATGAGTCGATACAGAAACTTGCCGCTATACAAGACGAGTATTTTAGGGCATTACAAAGGGCAGAGCTACGTGGCACCCCACTGGGAGAGACAAGAAGGCCACCCGTGAGAGGTTATGTGCCACCCGTGAGAGGTTATGTGCCGCAACCTGGGCACATAAGCTGAGTATGCCAGCACGGTAAGGGAAGGCCATGTAGAGCTAGTCCCACGGCATCAGGACAGGAACAGGCACAGGCGACCATTAGCATGGCTTCTGTTAAGCCCTCTACACCACCTCTTGACCCACTTGAGGTGGAGCAAAGAGTGGAACCAGTGCGTGCATTTGGGAATTGCTCTACCATAAATGTAGAAATGCTGTCTCATATCCCAGTGGCTTCAGAGCCAGAGGTTGAGGACACAGAGAAATATTTCTTGGTGATAAAGGAAGATGAAGCGCGTGCCTGTTTGTGGCCTGCCTACAGAGTTAGGTCCAAGGAATCGGTGACACACTAGGCAGCTCAGTCCAGGCTGAAAAGTAAAGTCTGCGGACACAGCTGGAATGAGCTTCAGGAACTTCAGATGCAAGATCCTGACATCGGTCCAGCGTTCACTGCTGTTAAGGTGCATGAAACGCCCAAGAAACAGGAACTGCATGCCATGAGCTGGCCACAATGGAAATTGACTGGACAGTGGCAGCGATTGACGTTGCAGCACGGCGTCCTGTTTCACTGCTTACAAGACTCCAGAGATTGTGAGGAAGTGCAATAGCTGGTTGTGCCTGAATCCTTACAACGGATCATGTATGAGACATAACATGACCATGGTGGGCACTTCAGTGAGAGGGGCACCATGGAGGCTTTGGGGCGAAGCTACTATTGGCCCACTATGGTTAAAGATATACGATGTTGGGTACAGCAATGCAAGCATTGTATCCTTGTAAGAGATGTGTTCCCAAAGGCACAAGACCCAATGACCTGCACAAATGTCACAGCTCCCCTGGAAGTGCTTGCCATGGATTACACCCTTTTGGAACCATCAACTGGGGGGTATGAAAATGTCCTGGTGCTTACTGATATGTTTACTAGGTTCACCATTGCAGTGCCAATGAAGGATCAAACTGTATGAATGACAATGACTGCGCTAATCAAACATTGGTTTGTGTACTATGGTTGCCCTGCCTGATTGCAAGCCGACCAAGGCTGGAATTTTGAGGCAAGTGTGATTAAAGAGCTCTGCCATGTTTGTGGGATTGCCAAGAGTAGAACGAGTCCCTACCACCAACAGGGCAACGTCCAGTGGGAGCGCTTTAATCGCACAATGCATGAAATGTTAAGGTCTCACCCAGCGGAAAAGAAAAGGAACCAGAAGGAGCTCCTGCCAGAGTTGGTCATTGCATATAATAGCCATGTCCATTCCTCCACTACACCCTATTTTATTTACTTTTCAGAAGGGACGTGCGTCTTCCCAGAGACATCCTAGGAGGCAAGGACCTGGAAGTTAGTGATGGAGACAACATAGATGACTGGGTCCTCAGCCATCATCAACGACTACAGGCAGCGGCCAATGTGGCGCGGACAGCAGTACAGGAGGCTTCTCGGAAGCGCAAGAGGATATATGACTGTAAGGCACATGGGGCTCTCATCAGACCAGGAGACAGAGTCCTTTTGCGAAACCATCGACCAAGGGGCAGGAACAAGATTCAGAATCGGTGGGAGTCAGATCCTTATCGCATTGTGGCTCAAAGCCATTCTGATATGCCAGTGTTCACAGTTAGGCCTGAGACTAGTGGCCCTACTTGAGTCGTGCACAGGGATCAGATGAAACCTTGTGTCCTTGAAGTGCCTATCTCAAGAACAGTTCCCCATACTTGCAAAAGGGCCCAATATCCGTCCACATCGGACACCTATGACGTAGTGTGTTTGCCCCGTAGTCATTCTCGCACTCCCAGAACCACTCAGAATCACCACACACCCACCCACAGTACACCACACAGTGACATTCCTGACAGACAGGGAGTGGGGACAACGTGAGCAGTCAGGGCTGGGTGAAAACCAGGTGATCACAGAGGATCAGTCAGAAGGGGGAGTGCCGTCTGAGAATGTGGATAAATCCAGTGCAGATAGTGAGGATATGTCAAGGCCTAGTTGGCCTCAGAGAAGTACAAGCGGTCAACTCCTCATTAGTCTCAAGGCTATGGCGATCCGTCAGGGCCTTCTGGGCCTTCGGTGAAGGCCTAAGACTCCACAGAAAAAGGAAAACACTTTCATAAATATAATACAATCTTCAATCAATTTGTTAATATCACATTACATTTCGATTTCGACCACACATACGAATTCGGGAGGCTCTGCTTGCAGTCTCTCGGCCAAAAAAAAAAAAAATCATCCAATCAGCTTTTCCCTCTGTTGTAACCGTGTGAGAAGACTCCTCCTGCCAGCATCTTCAGCATCTCGAGTGAAAGTCTCCTGCTATCTATATAAGTTAGGCGTTAATACTGGATTGATAGATTACTCAACCAATCAGATTTTGATGTGTAGAGGATGGGCTTATTCTTTAAACTTGCCCAGCGTCATAGGGCCTTCGCTGCATACAGCCTATGTGACCGATTGTTCAGCCAATCAGCAGCAGCGCCTAGGTCTGTGGTTGAAACCATTGTGGTTGCATTCTGCAGCGCATCGCGGTAGTTGGTGGCTAATGTTAGCTAGCATTTGTGTTTTTGATTAGTTAGCCGTGAATGAGAATGTCTCAAGGAGAACTCGTGAATGATGTGGTGGCAGATTTATTAGTCACACCATTTTCAAGACGTATGTGCATTTCACTTGTTTAGCTGTGACAGTCCCAGTTTCCACAGCATCTGTTGAAAGGACATTTTCAGCACTTAAAAGAATAAAAACGCATACAACGGGACATACACGACTCACAGCATTGGCCTCCATTGCTAAAGGACATTCTGATGGATTTAAAGCCAAAGGAGTGCTCTATGACCGTGTGATCGACCGTTTCATCCAGAAAAAGGAGAATAGAATTTGGGTTCAAATAGACAATACTGATGAGTCAAATGTATTTTTTTTTTTACAGTTAGTTGATTTGCTTAATGTTTGATTGTGTAACCGAGGGTTTGTAGATGTCGCCTATACTGTATGAAACTATAAAATAACAAATGCGGAGGTTCCACTTTCGCACGAGGACCACTTTATTTGGATTCTTCCCCCAACAGAACTACACAGCAACAACACTGCGTACAGCACTTCCGCTCTCTCTTCAGCCTTCAAAATAAGAGCTCAAGGCATATATTGTGGCAACAGCTTATAGCAGACAAGAATTGCATAAGCCTTTCTTCATAACTGTCGAAGGTTTCTGCTGTTTCGTCAAACTGCAGTCCTATATCTGTACTATACAGTGCCATCGCGTACGTTAGCTGCTAAGCTGCTAGCATCGTTCAAACATTACCGGTCAAGACGGGAGCAACCTGTTGCACATAAAAATAAAGAAACAGACAGAAATATGGCTGTGCAATGGGCTCACCAGTATCGCCCATTGTGGCCAACTTATATATGGAAGAGGTAGAACACAGGGCCCTGAACTCCTTCAGAGGAACACCTTCGAGCCACTGGATTAGATATGTGGACGACACATGGGTCAAAATCCAAACACAAGAGGTGCAAGCGTTTACCAAACACATCAACTCAGTGGACAAGAACATTAAGTTCACAAGGGAAGACGTAAAGAACAACAGTTTGCCCATCTTGGACTGTGACGTCCAAATTGGGGAAGACAGGAGCCTCCACATTGGGGTTTACAGGACACCTAAACACACAGACCAATATCTACTTTTTGACTCACACCACCCGCTGGAACACAAACTGAGCGTCATCAGAACTTTGCAACACAGAGCTGACAATGTGCCCAGCAGCACTCAGGCCCAACAAGAAGAACACAAACACCTGAGGGGAGCTTTAAAAACCTGCGGCTACCCCAGTTGGACCTTTGTGAAAACTGCAACACATTCCAAAAAGACCAACCAGGTGAGCGACGAAGAGAAAAGGAACAGAAGGAAGAGCACAGTCATCCTGTATGTTTCTGGGGTCTCTGAGAAACTCAGGAGAATTTTCAACAAACACCGCATCGGGGTATACTTCAAACCCAGCAACACACTCCGACAAAGACTGGTTCATCCCAAAGACCGTGTACCACACACCCAGAAAAGCAATCTGGTGTATGCTGTACAATGCAATGAGGATTGCACTGACCTATACATAGGAGAAACCAAACAACGACTACACAAACGGATGGCCCAACACAGAAGGCCAAACTCCTCAGGACAAGACTCAGCAGTCTATCTACACCTAAAGGAGAAGACACACTCCTTCGAGGACAGCAACGTACACATTTTGGACAGAGAAGATAGATGGTTTGAAAGAGGGGTGAAGGAAGCCATCTATGCCAAACTGGAAAAACCATCCCTCAACAGAGGAGGAGGTCTGTGTCACCACCTATCTCCCACTTACAATGCCGTCCTTTCATCTCTACTCAGGAGACTCACAAGCCTAGCCTCCAAGAACAACAGTCGGTCACTAACGGCTCCAACGACTCTCATGACCCCTGAACAATGAAGTCGAAACTAACACCCCCAACGACCGTCGCTGCTAAACAAATGCAAATCAATAGCTCTGATGGTGATGGGCCCGGCCGGACATCGAAGCACAGGAGAGCCACGCATATCAATAGCTCCGATAACGACGGGCGCGGCCATGACATCGATACACAAAAGAGCCACTCATATCTATGGCTCTGTTAGCGACAGGTGTTGTTAAACATCGGGACACAAAGAGCCACGCATATCAATAGCTCTGACAACGACTCCTAGAGGCTAAATATCTGAGTCTCATCACCAGCCAGTCAGACTAGCTTGGTCTAGTCAGAAAGGCACGAACTGAGGAAGCCTCTTGGATGAGAGGCGAAACGTCTTCACGGATATATACCAAGTCCAGTTGCACTTGATTCAACTCCTTTGGATCAGTCCAGAGAACCACTAATCTCCACACCCCTTCCAGACAGACCTTGGAAAATATAGGAATAGACTTGTATGAACATAATAAACAGAGCTACCTGGTCATCTCAGATTACTATTCACGGTATATAGAAATACTCTACATGCCCACAACCACAAGTGCTTTTGTGACAACAAAGTTAAAAGCTATGTTTTCCTGGTATGGAATAGCAGAGGAGGTAGTTAGTGACTACGGGCCACAGTTCGCTAGTGTGGAATTCAAAGACTTAGTGTGCAGGCTTGACTTCCAAAGCATAACCTCCAGCCCACACCATCCCCAAGGAAATGGGCATGCTGAAATGGCTGTGCAAACAGCGAAGAGGATCTTAAAACAAAAAGACCTTCTTCTAGCACTCATATGCTATAGAGCCACTCAATGCAACAGCACAGGTGCTAGCCCTGCAGAACTCTTAATGGGCCAGAAGATCTGAACAATCCTGCCCAACCCTGCCTACCCTCAACAGCAACCTGCTACCCAAGTGGCTGAGTAGGCAGCGCATCAAGGCCAAGGATGCTGTGGAAAAAGAGAAACATGCACACTACTACAACCAACGTTACAGGGTGAGATGCCTACCTTCCTTGCAGCCAGGTGACCATGTCCTCACCAAGCTGGACTACCAAAAGTTCTTTCTTACACCCGCAGTAGTGACCAATGAGAGTGTCACACCGAGGTCCTATCTCATTGAAACGGAGCAGGGAGCTACACTCCGCCATAACAGGCACCACCTCCAGGCGGTGCACACTGCAGGATCACCGGTGCCAGACACCACACCCATACTTACCCCAGATGAGCTGCTTGACACCCCGGTAAGGCCAAAGAATCCTGAGTGGGAGTAAACCCAAAGACACTGATAGACTGATACAGACCAGGTCCAGCAGAGCCAGTAAACCAGTAGAGAGACTGTCAGAGTGGTCCGCTG
The DNA here is from genome assembly GCF_029633865.1 of Lampris incognitus. Classification (NCBI taxonomy): domain Eukaryota; kingdom Metazoa; phylum Chordata; class Actinopteri; order Lampriformes; family Lampridae; genus Lampris; species Lampris incognitus. The sequence goes on along the minus strand of NC_079219.1, from coordinate 33,286,894 downwards.
GCAGTGATGTTATATCAGCAGTACTCCTAAAACAAGGAGGATACTTGTGCACCAGAATGATCTATCAGTACATCCTTCAGGTCTGGGACCAGGGGAGTGTCCCTCAACAATGGAGGGATGCTGAAATTGTCACCCTGTACAAAAACAGGGGTGACAAACCGATCTGCGGCAACAGTCATGGCATATCTCTACTAGCTGTTGCAGGCAAGGACCTAGCAAATGTCATGCTATGCAGCATGGTAAAGCACTTGACAGAACATCTGCTGCCAGAGTAACAGTGTGGTTTCAGGAAGAACAGGAGTACTGTGGATATGATTTTCACAGTAAAACAGCTACAAGAAAAGTGTCATGAACAACATCAGGACCTTTTCATGGCTTTGTCAGCCTCTCCAAAGCTTTGGACACTGTGACTCGAGAGCTACTTTCGAAAATCCTGAGAAAGTTTGGCTGTCCAAGCAAATTTGTGAACATTCTATCAAAGTTCCATGATGGGATGGTGGCACAGGTGGCCATAAGAGGACAGGAATCGGTGCCCTTTAATGTATGGACTGGAGTGAGGCAGGGGTGTTTCCTGGCAGCGGTACTCTTCAACATTTACCTCCTATGTGTCAAAAAGCTTTTTCATAAAGCTCTGGAAGACCGTCGTGGGAAAACAATAATAATAATAATAATAATAATAATAATGCTTCACATTGAAGGGGGTAACTCACTTCAACCACCACCAATGTGTAGCACCCACCTGGGGGATGCACGGCAGCAATTTTGCATCAGAATGCTCATCACACATCAGCTTGAGTTGGAGAGGGAAGAATCATTGAGCCAAATACATGGGGGGATGATTAGGTGGCCAGATAGAGAGAGCCAGGTTGGGCATTTTGCCAAGACACCGGATAACCCCTTACTCTTTGCGATAAGAGCCATGGGCTTGTTAATGACCACTGTGAGTAGGGACCTCGGTTTAACGTCTCATCCAAAGGACAGCATCTACTACAGCACGGTGTCCCCGTCATTGTACTGGGGCATTGGGATTTGATATTTGTTGATTTTTAATAGGACCAAAGGGAAGACTGCCCCCTACTGGCCCATCAAGACCACTTCCAGCAGCAACTCAGTTTGCCTGTGAGGTCTCCCATCCAAGTACAAGCAAAGCCCATACCTGCTTAGCTTCTGTCATTTGGCAGGGCCAAGGTACATGTTGGTATGGCTGCCAGCATATTACAATAGACTTTAGACTTGTTGGAAACCTCTTCAACATCCAAAGGTTCAAGGAAACCACCAAGTTGTCAGCAGCGCAGGTCCTTGAGCTGCAGTATGCTGGTGACTGTGCTCTTGTAGCTCACACACCTGAAGACCTGCAAATCATCATTGCAGTTGTGAATGCCTACAGCAGGCTGGGTCTGTCAGTCAACATCACCAAGACTGGGGCATCTGGGTAGCATAGTGGTCTTTTCTGTTGCCTACCAACATGGGGCTTGCCGGTTCAAATCCCTGTGTTACTTGACTTGACTTGACTACAGGCAACAAGATAACTGATGTGTTAAAATGAATCTAGCACATTTACTATGTTGCAACAATGCAGTTGCATCATGTTATATCATATAAGCAGGGAAAATCTTATTCAAAATAAATGTAACCTGTAAGAAAACACTTAGTGAAATTTGATGCAAAAGCCTTTATTAAAACGATAAAAAATATCTTGGTGGATAATTTGTGTTTCATTACTGAGGCATTTTGCATTAGGAGGAACACTATTCCCTGTCCAACAGAGCCAAAACCTAGTTTCTTGTAAATCACATGATTTTGGGGAAGTCAGGCAGATAAGCAGTGACCAATGAAAGGTTTAAGGACATATTGTGAAATAAAAAACACAACTCAAACACATTCTTCAGGCTGCAAGCCAAAAAGTGATATATTTGTGGTTGTTATTAAAGTATCAAAATGTGTGCTGTAGTGTAAAATACATGCGATAATTCTCATTCACAGTATGACCTGCTCTATTTCTAACCTCATATGTCTGGTACATTTAAAAAAAATACATTCAAGCCTGTTGCAACAGCCACACTCTGTTGAACCAACAAACAGGGAGGGTCTTGTGAAATGTTGGAAGGATAGAGATATAAAGATTTGGATGACCTAAAAAAAATTTCAGTTAATGAAAAGCCTCTGTCAATGCAGGCAAGTAAACAGAGGCTGGACAATGAAGTGTTCCATCTTTTTTAAGCTGTTTCTCATCTTGAGTCTGGACTGTGTGCGTGCAAATGACAGGTAAATATTGCTAATGTGGCATGAAACTGCATCAGTATAAGCTATTATTTTTTTAACATATAGATAGCTTTAGAATATTTGCTTTAGCCTGTAAAGTTTGTTGTTCACAAAATAGTTATGTAATCTGTTGTCTGAGTGTGAACTGTGCTTCTGTCTGAGCAAACCAGGCCATGGCTTGCGTTTCCCAGGACTCCAGTAGTTTGAGCAAAATGGCATTCGTCGAAATGTTCGTGAAGAGAATTTCTCTGGGAACATCAAGTAGAAAGCAGGGTCACCAGTGTGGAAATTGCGAGAAAACAAAAAACTTCTCTCTTTGACAACACCAATGCATGTGTAATTTATTGCTGTACTATCAACCCAAAAAACACAATGGCACTAATTACACCACCATACCATAATACTGTGGCTGTGTAATGATCTCTTAAAGTGAGCGAGTCAACACAAAATGTCACATAATAACTACATGTTGAACAACACAATGAACGACAGACTGGTGAATTATTTCCATAAGTCCATTAAGTGTCCACTATATATAAACTTGGCACAAAAAGTAAGGGAATTTGTGTTTGGTAGATTATTTCTTTGTTGTTGGCAATAAATCTTATATCAGGCACCTGATTGTCAGCACCTGGGGTACCAGAAGCTCAAAACAAGAGTCAATAGCAACAGCAAAATAAGCTGTTTGGCATTGGCAGAGAAGATTTGGCAAATATTTCATGGGCGCAACCCACATACTCAGCTCTGCTGCTCATCCCACAAATGCATGTTCCTTACAAATGTGGCACCATTTAAAAGGGAAATAAACAGGCTTTCCAACGGTATAAGATTTATTGCCAAGAAGCATTGTTACAACAAAGAAATAATCTACCAAACACAAATTTCCTTACTTTTGTGCCAAGTATATATATAGCGGGGTTTTTTTCCCCCGGAAACTGTCAATGGGGTTGATAAATGTGCTCAACAAATGAGGAGTGGAATATCAATATAGATGTAGGAAAAAAAAAGTTTAATACATAGCAGTACAAGCTTGTTTCATGTGTCACGCTCTCATCAGCTGCTAATGTGATTCAACAAAGAAAACACAGTATACATTGCCCCAATGGTGGGGTAGAAAACATTACAACCAATGGGGTAAGGGGCTGGGGTTTGTTTTGAAAAAAGCAGGTAAATGACTAGGGCACTGTTGAAATGGCATACATTTAGAATATAACAAGGTAATGCCAAATGGGGGTAATTTACGTATATCATATAGTGGGGTGGTGTTGGGGCACAGTAGGAAGGCAGGCAGTTAAAATATAAAATACAAAAAAGTGCAACATCTAATAAATGTCACGTGTATCATCTAATGGGATGGGGGAATAATAAAGACATTTTACTTGTAGTTACAAAGGAGATATTTTTTTCAGTGTCTACAGCTGGTGGCCAATTCATTTCTGCTATTCAAGGTAGACATATCAGGTTTGGAAATAATACAATACTTTTCTGCCAAGCACAGGTTACATCTTTTACCCCTAATTGAATATGCATTGCTCTTTGCAAGGATTTTCCATGATATAGAGTAACCAATATTCTTGTCTACCAATGACCAAATGTGTCGGCTCAAGGCCGTTGCATTTCGAAACCATCAGTGGTGTTGTGAGTGCTCAACTAATGAGGAGCAGTATATCAACACGGATACAGGAAAAATATAAATATAGATATATAGATATGTATAGAATCACATTGGCAGCTGATGAGTGCACGACACATGAATCAAGCTTGTACTGCTATGTATAAAAGTTTTTTTTCCTACATCTATTTCAATATTCTGCGCTTCATTTGTTGAGCATTTTTATCAACACCATTGATTGACGGTTCCTGAAAAAAAAATATGTGTGTGTGTGTGTGTGTGTGTGTGTGTGTGTGTGTGTGTGTGTGTGTGTGTGTGTGTGTGTGTGTGTGTGTGTGTGTAAATACTTGTCTATAGCACAACCATGTTTGAGACTATATGGGGCAATAAATGTAGACCATTCCCATGTATTTTGGCTTTGTGCTAAAATTGTACAATTCTGGGAAAATGTTCATGTGGTTATTAATGAAATCCTGGGCTATGATATACCTATGTCATGTATGGTACTGTACTTTGGTGATATGACAGGAGATATTGTGTTAAGAGAAGACAGATATTTGCTGAAAGTGTAGTTGGAAGCTTGTAAAAAGGCCATTATGAAAGATGGTACAAGGCAGAACCACCAACACAGGATGAATGGCTGAAAATAGTGAATGCTTTATATTATATGGAATTGTTAAGTCACAGGATAAGAACTCAAGAGGAACAATGTCGAGAGAAATGGGAGAAATGGACGATGTTTACATGTCAACGACTAGATAAATAAATGACACACTGAATATGACACAGAAATATACAGGCTTTGTGGAAATGGTGCAATCCAGATCTTTTGTTTTTTTGTTTTTTGTTTTTTGGTGTGTCTTTATATAATGGAAAACAATAAAAAATATAAACATACACATATGCATATACACTCACTGGCCACTTTATTAGGTACACCTTGCTAGTACCGGGTTGGACCCCCTTTTGCCTTCAGAACTGCCTTAATCCTTCGTGGCATAGATTCAACAAGGTACTGGAAACATTCCTCAGAGAGTTTGGTCCATACTGACATGATAGCATCACGCAGTTGCTGCAGATTTGTCGGCTGCACATCCATGATGCGAATCTCCCGGTCCACCACATCCCAAAGGTGCTCTATTGGATTGAGATCTGGTGACTGTGGAAGCCATTTGAGTACAGTGAACTCATTGTCATGTTCAAGAAACCAGTCTGAGATGATTCGAGCTTTATGACATGGCGCGTTATCCTGCTGGAAGTAGCCATCAGAAGATGGGAACACTGTGGTCATAAGGGATGGACATGGTCAGCAACAATACTCAGGTAGGCTGTGGCGTTGACACGATGCTCAATTGGTACTAAGGGGCCCAAAGTGTGCCAAGAAAATATCCCCCACACCATTACACCACCACCACCAGCCTGAACCGTTGATACAAGGCAGGATGGATCCATGCTTTCATGTTGTTGACGCCAAATTCTGACCCTACCATCCGAATGGCGCAGCAGAAATCGAGACTCATCAGACCAGGCAACGTTTTTCCAATCTTCTATTGTGCAATTTTGGTGAGCCTGTGCGAATTGTAGCCTCAGTTTCCTGTTCTTAGCTGACAGGAGTGGCACCCGGTGTGGTCTTCTGCTGCTGTAGCCCATCTGCCTCAAGGTTCGACGTGTTGTGCGTTCAGAGATGCTCTTCTGCATACCTCGGTTGTAATGAGTGGTTATTTGAGTTATTGTTGCCTTTCTATCAGCTCGAATCAGTCTGGCCATTCTCCTCTGACCTCTGGTATCAACAAGGCATTTTCGCCCACAGAACTGCCGCTCACTGGATATTTTCTCTTTTTCGGACCATTCTCTGTAAACCCTAGAGATGGTTGTGCGTGAAAATCCCATTAGATCAGCAGTTTCTGAAAGACTCAGACCAGCCCGTCTGGCACCAACAACCATGCCACGTTCGAAGTCACTTAAATCACCTTTCTTCCCCATTCTGATGCTCGGTTTGAACTGCAGCAGATCGTCTTGACCATGTCTACATGCCTAAATGCATTGAGTTGCTGCCATGTGATTGGCTGATTAGAAATTTGCTTTAACGAGCAGTTGGACAGGTGTGCCTAATAAAGTGACCGGTGAGGGTATCTACTCATATATTTTCGTAATGTGTGTGTGTGTGGTGTTAGTGTAGATAGCGGGACCGAAAACTAAAGCACTTATGATCCTAATTCTTTTTGGAGGTGGTAGGTATTGTCTCAGAGAGTAAGGGAAAAATCCCAGAAAATTAAAATTATGCATAATTATGCATAAATATGCAAAATATGCATTTTTCTAAAAATGGCTAAAAAACACTTTTCTCGGCATTTCAGATGACTCTGAGCATCTTTGATTTTTTTCACCTATATAAAAAAAAATTTCTGGGACTTAGAAATGTTTTGGCATTATGCAAAATATATGCATTTTTGCAAAAATGCACTTATGATCCTAATTTTTTTTGGAGGTGGTAGGTATTGTTCCAGAGAGGACCAGAAAAATAGCAGAAAATTAAAATATAATTATGATAATTATGCATAATTATGCAAAATATGCATTTTCTAAAAATGGCTATAAACCACTTTTCTCGGCATTTCAGATGATTCTGAGCATTTGGGGGGAGGGAGTTGGAGTGGGGGGATGGGGTAAACCACTTTTCTCGGCATTTCAGATGATTCTGAGCTTTTGGGGGGAGGGAGTTGGAGTGGGGGGGTTTAGGGGCAGGGGGAAGGCGGTTAGCTGGCAGGATGAAGAGGAGGGAGATTTAGACGGGTGGATAACCAAACCACTACATTGCAGCGGGGTTCTTCTAGTATATATATATATATATATATATATATATATATATATATATATATATATACACTACCGTTCAAAAGTTTGGGATCACCCAAACAATTTTGTGTTTTCCATGAAAAGTCACACTTATTCACCACCATATGTTGTGAAATGAATAGAAAATAGAGTCAAGACATTGACAAGGTTAGAAATAATGATTTGTATTTGAAATAAGATTTTTTTTACATCAAACTTTGCTTTCGTCAAAGAATCCTCCATTTGCAGCAATTACAGCATTGCAGACCTTTGGCATTCTAGCTGTTAATTTGTTGAGGTAATCAGGAGAAATTGCACCCCACGCTTCCAGAAGCAGCTCCCACAAGTTGGATTGGTTGGATGGGCACTTCTTGCGTACCATACGGTCAAGCTGCTCCCACAACAGCTCAATGGGGTTCAGATCTGGTGACTGCGCTGGCCACTCCATTACCGATAGAATACCAGCTGCCTGCTTCTGCTCTAAATAGTTCTTGCACAATTTGGAGGTGTGTTTAGGGTCATTGTCCTGTTGTAGGATGAAATTGGCTCCAATCAAGCGCTGTCCACTGGGTATGGCATGGCGTTGCAAAATGGAGTGATAGCCTTCCTTATTCAGAATCCCTTTTACCCTGTACAAATCTCCCACCTTACCAGCACCAAAGCAACCCCAGACCATCACATTACCTCCACCATGCTTAACAGATGGCGTCAGGCATTCTTCCAGCATCTTTTCATTTGTTCTGCGTCTCACAAACGTTCTTCTTTGTGATCCAAACACCTCAAACTTGGATTCATCCGTCCACAACACTTTTTTCCAGTCTTCCTCTGTCCAATGTCTGTGTTCTTTTGCCCATCTTAATCTTTTTCTTTTATTGGTCAGTCTCAGATATGGCTTTTTCCTTTGCCACTCTGCCCTGAAGCCCAGAATCCCACAGCCGCCTCTTCACTGTAGATGTTGACACTGGTGTTTTGCGGGTACTATTTAATGAAGATGCCAGTTGGGGACCTGTGAGAAGTCTGTTTCTCAAACTAGAGACTCTAATGTACTTATCTTCTTGCTCAGTTGTGCAACGCGGCCTCCCACTTCTTTTTCTACTCTGGTTAGAGCCTGTTTGTGCTGTCCTCTGAAGGGAGTAGTACACACCGGTGTAGGAAATCTTCAATTTCTTAGCAATTTCTCGCATGGAATAGCCTTCATTTCTAAGAACAAGAATAGACTGTCGAGTTTCAGATGAAAGTTCTCTTTTTCTGGCCATTTTGAGCGTTTAATTGACCCCACAAATGTGATGCTCCAGAAACTCAATCTGCTCAAAGGAAGGTCAGTTTTGTAGCTTCTGTAACGAGCTAAACTGTTTTCAGATGTGTGAACATGATTGCACAAACGTTTTCTAATCATCAATTAGCCTTCTGAGCCAATGAGCAAACACATTGTACCATTAGAACACTGGAGTGATAGTTGCTTGAAATGGGCCTCTATACACCTATGTAGATATTGCACCAAAAATCTGACATTTGCAGCTAGAATAGTCATTTACCACATTAGCAATGTATAGAGTGTATTTCTTTAAAGTTAAGACTAGTTTAAAGTTATCTTCATTGAAAAGTACAGTGCTTTTCCTTCAAAAATATGGACATTTCAATGTGATCCCAAACTTTTGAACGGTAGTGTATATATATACACACTACCGTTCAAAAGTTTGGGATCACCCAAACAATTGTGTTTTCCATGAAAAGTCACACTTATTCACCACCATATGTTGTGAAATGAATAGAAAATAGAGTCAAGACATTGACAAGGTTAGAAATAATGATTTGTATTTGAAATAAGATTTTTTTTTACTGTTACGACCCTCGGTCTGGAGAGGGTGCAACTATTAGTGTACTGAGTAACAGTGAGGTGAGGGTGCAACACAGTGAGACATAAACGTATAGATATAATAAATATATTTATTAACAATGACAGGACAAGGGAACCGAACGGTTGCCAAAACAAACTATTAACAAAAGTAACCCACCCTTGACAGTGCTGAAAAGCACCAAACCTAAAGACAAAAAGGTGGCAACCGCTGCTAACCTAGTGTGTCTAACAGAGGTAAGCTACGTGATGGGGTGTTTGCCCATGGGCATCTTACCTTGATCCCCTCGCCCAAAAGAGCTAAACAACTAAACATAACTCAAAATAGTCACAATGCAAACTAAACCAAAAACGGGCCAGACGTTACAAACACAAAGTAACTACATCACACAAACTAAACTAGCTGGCCGGTGAACTGAAGACATGTGGGGGTTTAAATGGGAGACTGCACAGCTGATGAAAATTGGATGATTCGTTGACCGGTTGATTAGGTGATGAGGAGCACCTGGCGGATACCTGAATGTAGAGTCAGAGTGATACAGGAGGCAACACAAAACTATACGGACACACCCGTGGCCGTAACACCCCCACCCATAAAAACAAGCCCCTACAGGCTTGTTAACAAAACAAAAACCCCACAAGAACCAAAACAAGACAATGTGCTACTTAACAGCAACATGTGACCAAACAAAACGGTGGAGCACCTCAGCCACAACAAGTAGCGCCGCTACATCCAAAATGTGACCCAAATATGGCCAGCACCTTCCCACCAACACATGGTCACCTACCAAGTGGCCCTCAACCACAACAAGTTACTGACAGACAACACAAAGTAGCACACACACCGTCACGGTGGCGACCCACGCCAAATGACGTAGCTGCGTTCGACCCGCAGGTGAACCAGCTACAACTCGTGACCACACCTCGGTCACCGTGGCGACCGACGCCAAGTGACGTAGCTGCGTTCGACCCGCAGGTGAGCCAGCTACAACTCGTGACCACACCTCGGTCACCGTGGCGACCCACGCCAAGTGACGTAGCTGCGTTCGACCCGCAGGTGAAGCAGCTACAACGCGTGACCAGTCACAACACAAGGTGTGCCAGCGTGGACCAGCTGGTGGTGGAAGCAAAGAGCGCAGCGCGCCCCGCACTCATAGCCTTAAAGGTCTACCGTCCGCAACTCCCCTCCAGCCTCTCTGCCACAAATCCCGCCCCCCAAATCTCCCACTGGAGACCTGACTCAGCCTGCCTCTCAGGCGGGCGTCAGCACCCACGCCGAGTGCAACACAGGGGACCAGGGATCGAACCACAACAGCCTGGCCGGCAGCTCCGCCCTAGCATCGGACCTCGTCGGCACGAAGCTCTGCCACCAGAACCAACACCATGGCAGAGGATGAAAGGAAGTGGACCAGCAGCCACGGCCGTACCCACCACCAAACCAAGAACACACCAACAACACTAAACAATAATGAACACTGTGCTCAACACCACCCAACACCGAACGCTAACACAGCACACTACAGGAAACAGCAACTAGCCAGACCAAAGCCGCCAATATCCCGGACGAGCCCCCATTTTGTTACGACCCTCGGTCTGGAGAGGGTGCAACTATTAGTGTACCGAGTAACAGTGAGGTGAGGGTGCAACACAGTGAGACATAAACGTATAGATATAATAAATATATTTATTAACAATGACAGGACAATGGAACCGAACGGTTGCCAAAACAAACTATTAACAAAAGTAACCCACCCTTGACAGTGCTGAAAAGCACCAAACCTAAAGACAAAAAGGTGGCAACCGCTGCTAACCTAGTGTGTCTAACAGAGGTAAGCTACGTGATGGGGTGTTTGCCCATGGGCATCTTACCTTGATCCCCTCGCCCAAAAGAGCTAAACAACTAAACATAACTCAAAATAGTCACAATGCAAACTAAACCAAAAACGGGCCAGACGTTACAAACACAAAGTAACTACATCACACAAACTAAACTAGCTGGCCGGTGAACTGAAGACATGTGGGGGTTTAAATGGGAGACTGCACAGCTGATGAAAATTGGATGATTCGTTGACCGGTTGATTAGGTGATGAGGAGCACCTGGCGGATACCTGAATGTAGAGTCAGAGTGATACAGGAGGCAACACAAAACTATACGGACACACCCGTGGCCGTAACATTTACATCAAACTTTGCTTTCGTCAAAGAATCCTCCATTTGCAGCAATTACAGCATTGCAGACCTTTGGCATTCTAGCTGTTAATTTGTTGAGGTAATCTGGAGAAATTGCACCCCACGCTTCCAGAAGCAGCTCCCACAAGTTGGATTGGTTGGATGGGCACTTCTTTGAGCAGATTGAGTTTCTGGAGCATCACATTTGTGGGATCAATTAAACGCTCAAAATGGCCAGAAAAAGAGAACTTTCATCTGAAACTCGACGGTCTATTCTTGTTCTTAGAAATGAAGGCTATTCCATGCGAGAAATTGCTAAGAAATTGAAGATTTCCTACACCGGTGTGTACTACTCCCTTCAGAGGACAGCACAAACAGGCTCTAACCAGAGTAGAAAAAGAAGTGGGAGGCCGCGTTGCACAACTGAGCAAGAAGATAAGTACATTAGAGTCTCTAGTTTGAGAAACAGACGCCTCACAGGTCCCCAACTGGCATCTTCATTAAATAGTACCTGTTAGAGCCTGTTTGTGCTGTCCTTTGAAGGGAGTAGTACACACCGGTGTAGGAAATCTTCAATTTCTTAGCAATTTCTCGCATGGAATAGCCTTCATTTCTAAGAACAAGAATAGACTGTCGAGTTTCAGATGAAAGTTCTCTTTTTCTGGCCATTTTGAGCGTTTAATTGACCCCACAAATGTGATGCTCCAGAAACTCAATCTGCTCAAAGAAGTGCCCATCCAACCAATCCAACTTGTGGGAGCTGCTTCTGGAAGCGTGGGGTGCAATTTCTCCAGATTACCTCAACAAATTAACAGCTAGAATGCCAAAGGTCTGCAATGCTGTAATTGCTGCAAATGGAGGATTCTTTGACGAAAGCAAAGTTTGATGTAAAAAAAATCTTATTTCAAATACAAATCATTATTTCTAACCTTGTCAATGTCTTGACTCTATTTTCTATTCATTTCACAACATATGGTGGTAAATAAGTGTGACTTTTCATGGAAAACACGAAATTGTTTGGGTGATCCCAAACTTTTGAACGGTAGTTTATATATATATATATAAAACACGGATACAGGAAAAAAGAATTTAATACATTGCAGTACAAACCTGTTTCGTGCTTCTCATACTCAGCTGCTAATGGGTGCATAGACACACGAAACAGGCCTGTACTGCAATGTATTAAAATCTTTTTTTCCTGCACCTGTGTTGATATTCCGCTCCTCATTAGTTGAGCACTCACACCATTGACGGTTTCGAAAAAAACTATATATATATATATATGTGTGTGTGTGTGTGTGTGTGTGTGTGTGTGTGTGTATGTATGTATATGTATGTATATGTATATGTATGTATGTATGTATGTATGTATGTATGTATGTATGTATGTATGCATATATATATATATATTTTTCTTTTTTTATATATATATAAGTACACTCCCTCTCACCCCTTTTTCGGGTTGTGTGTTTCTTCTTCAAACTTGGGTCCTCTACCAGAGGCCTGGGAGTTTGAGGGTTCTGCACAGTATCTTAGCCATTCCTAGGACTGCACTCTTCTGGAGAGAGACCTCAAATTTTGTTCCTGGAATCTGTTGGAGCAACTCTCCCAGTTTGTGGGACACAGTCCTTGGTGATCCTATTACTACTGGTATTACTGTGGATTTGACCTTCCACATCCGATCTAGTTCTTTCCTCGGCCCTTGGTATTTCTCTAGCATCTCATGCCCTTTCTTCCTGATGTTGCCATCACTCAGGATTGCTACATCAATCACTACTGCTGTCTTCTGTTTCTTGTCTACCACTACAATGTCTGGTTGGTTAGCCAGCACCTGCTTGTCAGTCTGACCCTCTAGTGTTGTTTCCAATTCCTTTGAGTTTTGCTCATCTATTGACTCATGTGCCCATTCAGCTTAGCTGCTATGATGCCTGACAGGATCTTCCATGTTGTGGGGAGGCAGGTTATAAGCCAGTAGTTTGAAGGTGTACCGTTGTGGGGATCCTTCAAATCAAATCAAATCAATTTATTTATTTATTTTGTATAGCCCAATATTACAAATTACAAATTGATCAGTATTGTTCTCCCCTGTGTTAGCCAGTCAGGGTGAGACCCTGATGTTCACAGCTGGTTCATCTGTGTCGCCAGGTGTTCATGGAGTGCCATTAGCTTCTTCAACCAGTAGGCGTGAATCATGTCAGGGCCTGGTGCAGTTCAGCTCTTCATGTTTGAGATTCGTTATTGGATGTTGGCCATTGTGATGATAACTGGTTCTTGTTCTGGGATATTGCTGTGGTCTGCTCTTAGGCCCACCAGCCACTGGGCATTGGTGTTGTGTGAAACCTGCTTTTCCTATATATCCTTCTAGTATCGCTCTGTCATGGGGAGAGCAGGGAGAGGACCCAAGTGCAGACAGCGGAGACAAACTGGACCAAAACAATTATTTAATACACAAAAACTTACACAGCAGGTACAGACGACAGGAACAGACAGCAGGGAAAGCTCACAACAGGACGTGGTGTATACGACGACCAAGAGTCTCTTAGTGTCTCTGTGAGATTGTGAGAGACGATCCAACAAGGAGCCCGAGCAACCATGGGGCATATATACCTAGGGGGGCCAATCAGGGAGATTGGGCACAGGTGCACAGGACAAGACAGGGCCCATACAGCCAATCGGAGAAAGGGGAGAGAGATTGGGAGCAGGTGCGTGCAGGAACAGGTAGAAGGCATCGGCCGTTGTGGCTGGCGGCTGGTAGATAGACAGGACGTCGGCCGGCTGCCGGGGAACATGGGGCTGGTGGAGACTACGGGGACGGGTTCCCCAGAATGGGGTTAAGGCTGGAGCCGGCTCGGCACCACCCATCGACTGGTGGCCAGTAGACAGGCTGGTGGCTAGCGGGGCCAGAGCCAGCAGACTGGGAGACAGGCTGTTGGCTAGCAAGCCAGAAAACCCCTAGCCAGAGGCCATTCACACAAGACACCGGCCTCGGCCTACATTGTCTCTGGTACCTTGAACCATCCGCTGGGTCCATACTTGGTCAGATCATTCCGTCATGGCAAGAGCAGGGAGAGGACCCAAGTGCAGACAGTGGTGACAAACTGGACCAAAACAACTCTTTAATACACAAAAACTTACACAGCAGGTACAGACGACAGGAACAGACAGTGGGAAAAGCTCACAAGAGGACATGGCACTCAATTGATGGTCTGGGGTAAAGCACTCATTCAAAAGCTTGAAAATTTGTTTTCCAACATCAGGCCACGGTGTCGCTGTAGGGAGGATTATACCAGGTGATGTTCCGCCTTCTGCTGTGGGTTTTTTTTTTTGCTGACTGTCACTAATTTTTGGTGGATTGTACTTAAGTCTGAAATTATATCTACGTGTTTGCAAGGCTTCCTGGTATGGGGGGGTACTGCTTCATTAAAGATGGCTTCGCTGGATGATAAACATGAGTCTCTTATTTATGCTCACTGGGATATTTTTCAAGATAGAGGGCGGATGATTGTTTTCTCTGTGGACGTATTGTAATATATTATTGGGCTTCATGTACGACCTGTATGTACTATTTTTAAGGTCTAATGAGGTGTCTAGGAAGTCAATCTGGTTTTTGTTAGCCTCAATTGAAATTTTTAGTCCATTGTTTGCAAATATACTGCACATTTTATTTTTTTTACTCTCTCGACTTCTCTTGCCGGTTTGTTGCAGACTGCCAGCCCGTTATCTCTATATAGCCCGACGTTGATGTCTAGGACCTGTAGTTAGGACAACAAGTACTAGCTCACAAGTCTCTGCCCAGTCGAAGCTGCTCATGGTTATGTCAAATTTGCTGTTACCTTGTTTTTGCCATGGGATTCCCTTGTGATATAAGATTGACTCTTTAGCATGGATTATTATGTCTCTGTCTTGGTCGGATATTTTGGTGTAAGTTGAGGCAAATTCAATAGCTTTGTCTAGTAGCTTTTCAGTTATGGAGGGGTAAAACACATCGTCTTAATCACTGCCTACCATCCCGGAACTGAAACCCTTGGAGGAGGGTATGCTCAGAATAATTCAGAACATTAAATTTAAACGCCCAAACAAAGCTTTCCAGAGAAAAACTCCATAAAGACACAAGAATGATAAAAGATGACAAACTCTTCATTACAGCTGGCAAAACCTCTAATTTTATAAACTAGAGCCCGATCAATATGACAGTCTTCTACACAGCAACATCACCAAATCATACAAAATGGCTGTGAAGTCTGTTGAAAGAGACATCACCGTAAAGGACAAAAAAATTGCATCGGATGACTGCATTGAGGTCACCGCCCAGAAGCAAGCCTTTATTACCCTGAAAGACCACAAACCAAATTTTAAAAACAAACCAAATGTAGGCTTATCAACCCCACCAAACCCGAAATAGGTAAGCTAAGCAAATAAAATATTGAAAATATAAATCGGACGATTCTGAAGAGGGTTTCCTTAAATCAGTGGACGAACACTGACCAAGTATTTAAATGGTTTCGGGGCATAGATGACAAGAGCAGGCATACGTTCATATGCTTCCATATTTGTGAGTTTTACCCCTCCATAACTAAAGAGCTACTAAACAAAGATATTGACTTTGCCTCAGCATACACCAAAATATCAGACGAAGACAGAGATATAATAGCCCATGCTAAAGAGTCAATCTTATACCACAAGGGAATCCCATGGCAAAAGCAAGGTAACAGCACATTTGACGTGACCAAGGGCAGCTTCGACTGGGCAGAGACTTGTGAGCTAGTGGGTTTGTATTTGTTGTCTCAACTACAGGTCCTAGACATCAACGTCGGACTATATAGAGACGACGGGCTGGCAGTCTGCAACAAACCAGCAAGAGAAGTCAAGAGAGTAAAAAAAAGAAAATATGCAGTATATTTGCAAACAATGGACTAAAAATTTTAATTGAGGCTAACAAAAACCAGACTGACTTCCTCGACACCTCATTAGACCTTAGAAATGATACACACAGACCATGCATGAAGGCCAACAATATACTGCAATACATCCACAGAGAAAGCCATCATCCATCCTCTAGAAAAATATCCCAGTGAGCATAAACAAGATACTCTCATGTTTATCATCCAGCGAAGCTATCTTTAATGAAGCAGCCCCCCCCATACCAAGAAGCCTTACAAACAGACTTAAGTACAATCCACCACCAATTAGCGACAGCCAGCAAAAAAAAAAAAAAGCACAGCAGATGGCGGAACATCACCTGGTATAATCCTCCCTACAGTGACACCATGGCCTCTAATATTGGGAAACAATTTTTCAAGCTTTTGGATGAGTGCTTTACCCCAGACCACCAATTGAGAAAAATATTCAACAGGAACACAGCCAAAATGAGCTACAGCTGCATGCCAAATGTTCAGCAGGTTATTTCATCCCACAACACAAGCATCATGACCAAGGCACAGACCCCCTCACCGCAACCAAACACCTCCAACTGCAAATGCCGTGTTAAGGCATCGTGTCCTCTTGAAGGAAAATGCCAGATAGAGGGAGTCATCTACCAGGCATTGGTGACAACAGAAGACAACTGCAATGTGGACACTTACGTAGGATTAACAGAGGGCCCTTTTAAAATTAGGTTTAACGCCCATATGAGTAGTTACAGAAATGAACATGCAAAAAATGCAACGGCCTTAAGCCGCCACATTTGGTCATTGGTAAACAAGAATATCAGTTACTCTGTCTCATGGAAAATCCTTGTAAAGAGCAATGCATAATCAATTAGAGGTAAAATATATAACCTGTGCTTGGTAGAAAAGTATTTTATCATTTGCAGACCTGATATGTCCACCTTGAATAGTTGAAACGTATTGGCCATTTGCTGTAGATACCCAAAAAATATCTCCTTTGTAACTATAAGTAAAACGTCTTTATTATTCCCCCCCTCCCGATTAGATGATACACATGTGATATTTATTAAGAGGTTTTTTTTTAAATATTTTAACTGCCTGTCGTTCCTACTGTGCCCCAACACCACCCACTATATGATTTACATAAATTATCTTGGTATATTTTAAATGTAGGCTATATCAAAAGTGCCCTGGTCCTTAAATGCTTTTCAAAACAAGCCCCAGTCCCTTACCCAATTGGTTGTAATGTTTTCTACCCCACCATTGGTTGCTGTGCATCGCAACTACCTACCCCATAGGTTGTTATAGTTTCAATGTTTCCTCATCTGATTGGCTGCTGTCCAACCGAAATTAGGAGTGTGACGCTGGGCAATGTAAACTGTATGTCTCTGTTGAATCACATTAGCAGCTGATGGGGGCGCGATACACAAAACAGCCCTGTACTGCTATGTATTAAAACGTTTTTCCTGCATCTGTATTGATATATATATATATATATATATATATATATATATATATCGATAGATAGATAGATAGATAGATAGATAGATAGATAGATAGATAGATAGATAGATAGATAGATAGATAGATAGATAGATAGATAGATAGATAGAGAAATAGTAGAGAAATACCAAGGGCGACTGAAAGAAGAATTACATCGGATGTGGAAGGTGAAATCCGCAATAGTCCCAGTGGTTATAGGAGCACTAGGGGCTCTGACACCCAAACTGGGCAAGTGGCTCCAGCAGATTCCAGGAACAACATCTGACATCTCTGTCCAAAACAGTGGAGTCCTAGGAACAGCTAAGATATTACACAGGACCCTCAAACTCCCAGGCCTCTGGTAGAGGACCCAAATTTTGAGGGAGACACACCACCCGAAAAAGAGTGAGAGTGAAATTTTTATACATCGTCCCTCCCAGATTCTTCATCTCAGCTCCCAGTGTGTTCCATTTGGGGGTTAAAGAGAAAGTGTATGTCCAGATGGGAGGGTCTCTCTCCTCGACAGATGTTGAACTCTACCTGGAGCATGAGGACAGTGGCACGCTGATGTCAGAGAAGAAATCCCCTGTGGATTCTCCTCAGGGTGGTCTGACCAAAACAGCTGAACTTATGGTAAGAAAAAGTACCCAACACATAATGGAAGACCAAAAATAGTGTAAGATAGGTCTAAGATACTATTGTACACATGTTCAAATTTTATCTACACAGATAGATGTGGAAAAGATGTTAAGATTGCCCCCATTCAAGTCTCAACATCCCTACCTTCTGCTGGTGGTAGAAAGCAAATCTTTCCCTGACAGGAGGGTAATAAGAGTCCTGGTCTCAAAGCATCGGGGCTATATCTTCATTCAGACTCATCAGCCAGCCTACAACCCAACACAGACAGGTAAGAGGGTTGACAAGCTAAAACTACTGTGTAAACCATGGCATTCGTAAACATGTTTTCCAGTCCTTAACTGTGTTGTATGCGGATTTTCTTCCTACTAGTGGAGTACAGGATTTTCACTCTTGACCATACACTGAGACCTCATGAAGAACATTTCGAACTATCAATATTTGTAAGTAGATGCTGTTTTTTGTGCACTGTTTCGTAGTTGTAGCACATTTAATACGATACCTTTTAAAATTTCAGGAGAATTCAAATGACACCTGCACCTATATTTTCTGTACGTTAACATTGAATTTAATTTATTTGACAGAATGCTGCTGGAAACCGGATAATGAAGCAAATGAACTTGGCAATGGGAGGAATATATAGTGGCATACTCAATATACCTGATGTCGCTGAGTATGTTGACAGAAATGAGCCATATACTGCAAGCACATTCCTCAAAGCACAACTTTTTTTAAGTGCATTTGCCAATAAATAAAAAGAATAACAAATTGATCATAGACATTAATTTCATACTGTTTGTTTTTTTTTTTTTTTTTCTTTACAAAGGTTGGGTACATGGAAGATTGTAGCAAACTATGAAAATGATGACAGAAATGCCACTCGGGAGTTTAAAGTCCAGAAATTTGGTAAGTGACCAGGCTTAATGTCATGTTTGTTGCATCAAGACAGAGTAATTCATTTTCCTTCCCCTGATAGTTTTACCAAGCTTTGAGGTGGTCATCAGAATGGAGGAAAGCTATCTTCTGTTGAACAGCAAACAGCTCAGCTTCAACATCGTTGCCAAGTAAGCTTTCATTAAGTTGTTGACATCATCCCTCTCTGCACCATTCACACACTTTTGTGAGTACAAATGCTTAGTGTTCCTGGATATTTAATTTATTGCATTTTCAGACAGAATAATTATTGCGTCTTTTCACAAATAGAGACTCTTATTTCTGTGAACATTGATATTCATAACCTTGTAATGCCTCGCTTCAGGTACTCATTTGGTAAGAACATTAGAGGAGCCTACCACTGCCGATTTGGAGTGGTATTTCGGGATTCGGATGCCACCCATAGAGGGAAGCCTGTCTTTATCAGGGGATTGGAATTGGTCGACTCGGTGAGAAGAGATATATTCACAAATTATCCTCAATATTTTACATCAAAAATCTTAATATGATAGCTTGATGTGCCAACACAGGAAAGCAGCGTAATATAATTTTTGAAATATTTGATTAACATCTGGCCATTTCTTGCAGATCACAGATGGAAAAGCAGAAGTCACTCTCATCACAGCTAGGTTAAATGATCACCTGCGAAATCAACTGGGGAAAACCCTATCTGATTTGGAGAAGTTTGGAGCAGAGCTTTATATTACCGTCTCTGTTGCTGAAATACAAAGTAAGGTCTAGGAATCAAAGGGATGGTAGACGGCAATAAGGAATTTTAGAGGGGTGTTTAGAGTTCTGTTTGTCATTTGTAAAGATGTATATTTGTAAGGCAGATTGACATAACTGTTGACATCATTTGTACAGGTGGTGAACTTCAGGAAGCTGAAGTGTCTATCCCCATCGCCGCTCAGGCTTACACCATAGATTTCTCTAGAACACGATCCTTTTTCATTCCTGGAGTTCCACTTGATGTGGTGGTAAGTTTGAAAAAAAAAAAAAAAAACAATTTGACTGAAAAATAATATAAGCACTTGTAAAGCCCAATGACTTAGTTTGTTTGTTATTATGATAGGTGGCTGTGCGTCTTCCAAATGGTTCCCCAGCATCTGAAATTCCAGTGGAAATCCGTGTCCCATTATCCGAGGAGAAAGTTGCTGAAGTCCAGACAAACCAGCAGGGGACAGTGTTTGCTCTCTTTAATTTTCATTCTACTGGAAATTCCATTGAAGTTAAAGTTAGTTTGCAAATTACATAAAACAAATAACTATTTTCAAAACAACCTATTGGGAAGTCCATGTGGGTAGTTGTCTATTTTTCTCCAGTCATGCTTTAGCCTAATATGGATTTTGTTCATCCCTGTTCCCGTTAGGTTAATGTCAAAGGCCAGGAACAGAAAAAAGTTATTCAACGTGCCTCATCACCAAGTGGCAAATATTTGTATATCAATTTTGCCAGCAAGGTTTATACTGTGGGTGAGTCCCTGACCATTCAATACCACACTGTCAACAGTGAGCCAAAGAAGGGATGCTATCTTTACTATATGGTGAGACATACTATGAAACTACCAGAATAAGAAGTGACATCTTCGCTCTTCCCAAGACCAAGGGGACTTAAAAATGTTCTTTATCCATCTTATAGGTCTTAAGCCGTGGAGTCCTGGTAAAACATGGTTCTCTTGAATTTGGTATCACAACCAGACACAGAGTGGAGATAACTTCAGATATGGTGCCCTCCTTCCGTCTAATCGCCTACTATTACAGCCAGGATGGTGACATTATTGCTGATTCTGTGTGGGTGGATGTCAAGGATGAGTGTGAAAAGAAGATTAGGGTACGTAAGCAGGTTTCAGGAGATAGTCATCCAGTATAAACTTGCAGACGTACAGTAACATGAGGAATTCATCAGATATTTACTTCTGTTGATTGTAGTTGTTGTGGGGTTGTCTTTTCATTTATCTCTCAGTGTGTGTGCGCACATACACAACACATGGTTTTCATTAAAGGATATTTAAATATTGTTTTGTTGAATTCACGAAGTCATGAGTTTGATTCCAATTCTAGGTATCCACAATGAAAAATCAATATGACCCCGGAAAACATGCTGAGATCAAATTGGACGTAGATGGTCAGAAAGCCAAAGTGGCCTTGCTGGTGGTGGACAAGGCCATGTACGCACTGCATACCCAAAACAAACTAACAGCTGAGCAGGTATTGGCATGCCACCCCCACAAACACACAGTTAACCAGGGCTCCAAGGCCGAAACCAGTATGCCAATACAGACTCAAGGCAGGGTTTCAGTAAAACAAGTCCTTTAGTGCCAGACAAGACGAGGAGCCGGTAGAGTGAGGAGCAGACAGGGAAGACTGGGTCCAGGTCAAGAGTGCACAGGGGAGGGGGACCTTGACTGTAGCAGGAAGACGAGCAGCACTCCACGGAGACAGACCAACGACTGGAGGCAGGGGCTGGACAGAGCAGACAGAACTGCAGGAACACAGAAAGCAGGGTTAGACAGGGAAGATAGACTAGGAAACAATGAATGGTGTAAAGGCTGAATGCGTAGGACTGACAAAGCACGCACTACAATCTGGCAAGATGGATGTGGTAAGGCCTGGTATATAAGGAGTAGGGTTGATTGCAGTAGTTGAGCTAGATGCAGGTGGTGGACCTCTGCTCTGCCTACCGCACACCTGCCTCCAATCCTGAAGCACACACACACACAAACACACACACAAACAAGAGAGAAACTAGGGCAGGGGGAGTGGCCAAGATGAGAGACAATTAGGGAAATTGGGATGAAGAGGGTGAGTCCTGGGAGGGTGCGCAGGGGTGCAGCTGGGACAGACACACACACACACACATTTTATTTTTATAACATTTTATTTGTATATGTTATATAAAGGGAAAGTACACATATTTTCAACCTTATCTGCATCTATCTGTGACAGGGATAGCACACGAAAACACTTGCAGTTCCCAATCGTCTCTGCATCTCTGGTGCGGCAATGAAACGTTTTTTTTTCTGTCCCCCCAAGTGACGTATCGTGACATCAGTTGGCAGCTGGAAAAACTTAAGCAGAGTTTCTAATACTCTTATCTACTCCAAACACACTGTTCAAAAACACATCTTCATTCTCTCAAATAAGCTTATGTTTCTGGTGGTGGATATGACGTCCCACCACACGAGTGCAGAGGATTTTATGGATGAGGATACAGAGGCTTCCAAGCAATGCATCCTTGTAGATGTAGATGTGGTGTAGGAGCAGGAGAACACCGATTTCTCCATCAATATAGTACACAGTGAGGACTTTATTGCATCTATCGACTACATTACTCATCAGTACTGATTGTACATATAACAATTGGTGACATTTCCCTTTGAGGTAGCTGTTTTCATTAATCTTTCCCTACATTATAATGTGCACTTTCACTCAATGTAAAGCACATTGCATTGCATTTTAAATGTACGAAATATGCTACATAAATAAATTTGATTGATCGATTGTCTTTTTCAGGTGTTTTCCTCCATGCAGTCATATGACCTTGGTTGCTCATATGTTGGAGGATCTGATACAGTGTCCACACTAAGTGGTGCGGGCCTGGCTTTTCTCTCTCACTCCCAGTCCACAACATCAGTAGAGAGAAAAGGTAAAACAACTACTCATTCACAAGTCCAGTGGTTCTGTTCTCAGGCTTTACTACTGACAAGGGACATAACTGAGATATTAACATTAATTCAGGAAAGCAACCAAAGATTCCAGATTTCACCACAGACATCTACTACTACTACTACTACTTTTGGCTGCTCCCGTTAGGGGTCACCACAGTGGATCATCTGTTTCCATTTCTTCCTGTCCTCTGCATCTTCTTCTGTCACACCAGCCACCTGGATGTCCTTTCTCACCACATCCATAAACCTCCTCTTTGGCCTTCCTCTTGTCCTCTTCCCTGGCAGCTCCATATTCAGCATCCTTCTCCCAATATACCCAGAATCTCTCCTCCACACATATCCAAGCCATCTCAATCTTGCCTCTCTTGCTTTGTCTCGAAACTGTCCAACCTGAGCGGTCCCTCTAATATACTCATTCCTAATCCTGTCCTTCTTCATCACTCCCAGTGAAAATCTTATCATCTTCAACTCTGCCACCTCCAGCTCTGCCTCCTGTCTTTTCATCAGTGCCACTGTCTCCAAACCATATAACATAGCTGGTCTCACAACCATCTTGTAAATCTTCCCTTTAACTCTTGCTGGTACCCTTCTGTCGCAAATCACTCCTGACACTCTTCTCCACCCACTCCACCCTGCCTGCACTCTCTTCTTCACCTCTCCTGCACTCCCCGTTACTTTGTACAGTTGACCCCAAGTATTTAAACTTATACGCCTTCGTCACTTCTACTCATTGCATCCTCACCATTCCACTGTCCTCCCTCTCATTCACACATATGTATTCTGTCTTGTTCCTACTGACTTTCATTCCTCTTCTCTCCAGTGCATACCTCCACCTCTCCAGGCTCTTCTCAACCCACATCCTATTCTTGCTACAGATCACAGTCATCCACAAACATCATAGTCCACGGAGACATATTCACCACAGACATATTCATATTACAAACCCCAATTCCAATGAAGTTAGGACGTTGTGTAAAACGTGAATAAAAACAGAATACAATGATTTGCAAATCCTTTTCGACCTATATTCAATTGAATACACTACAAAGACAAGATATTTAATGTTCAAACTGATAAACTTTATTGTTTTTTTGCAAATATTCACTCATTTTGAATTTGATGCCTGCAACACGTTCCAAAGAACCTGGGACAGGGGCAACAAAAGACTGGGAAAGTTGAAGAATGCTCAAAAACCACCTGTTTGGAACATTCCACAGGTGAACAGGTTAATTGGAAACAGGTGAGTGTCATGATTGGGTATAAAAGGAGCATCCCCGAAAGGCTCAGTCATTCACAAGCAAGGATGGGGTGAGGTTCACCACTTTGTGAACAACTGCATGAGCAAATAGTCCAACAGTTTAAGAACAACGTTTCTCAACATACAGTTGCAAGTAATTTAGGGATTTCATCATCTACAGTCCATAATATCATCAAAAGATTCAGAGAATCCGGAGAAATCTCTGCACGTAAGTGGCAAGGCCGAAAACCAACATTAAATGCCCGTGACCTTCAACCCCTCAGGCAGCACTGCATTAAAAACCAACATCATTCGGTAAAGGATATTACCACGTGGGCTCAGGAACACTTGGGAAAATCATTGTCAGTTAACACAGTTCGTTGCTATGTCTACGAGTGCAAGTTAAAACTCTACCATGCAAAGCGAAATCCATATATCAACAACACCCAGAAACACCGCCGGCTTCTCTGGGCCCGAGCTCATCTGAGACGGACTGACGCAAAGTGGAAAAGTGTGCTGTGGTCTGACGAGTCCACGTTTCAAATTGTTTTTGGAAATCATGAACGTCGTGTCCTCCGGGATAAAGAGGAAAAGGACCATCCAGATTGTTATCAGCGCAAAGTTCAAAAGCCAGCATCTGTGATGGTATGGGGGTGTGTTAGTGCCCATGGCATGGGTAACTTGTACATCTGTGAAGGCACCATTAATGCTGAAAGGTACATACAGGTTTTGGAGCAACATATGTTGCCATCCAAGCGACGACTTTTTCAGGGACGTCCCTTCTTATTTCAGCAAGACAATGCCAAGCCACATTCTGCACGTGTTACAACAGTGGGGCTTCGCAGTAAAAGAGTGCGGGTACTAGACTGGCCTGCCTGCAGTCCAGACCTGTCTCACGTTGAAAATGTGTGGCGCATTATGAAGCGCAAAATACGACAACGGAGACCCCGGACTGTTGAGCAACTGAAGTCGTACATCAAGCTAGAATGGGAAAGAATTCCACCTGCAAAGCTTCAACAATTAGTGTCCTCAGTTCCCAAACGCTTACTGAGTGTTGTTAAAAGGAAAGGTGATGTAACACAGTGGTGAACATGCCCCTGTCCTAGCTTTTTTGGAACGTGTTGCAGGCATCAAATTCAAAATGAGTGAATATTTGCAAAAAACAATAAAGTTTATTAGTTTGAACATTAAATATCTTGTCTTTGTAGTGTATTCAATTGAATATAGGTCGAAAATGATTTGCAAATCATTGTATTCTATTTTTATTTACGTTTTACACAATGTCCCAACTTCATTGGAATTGGGGTTTGTAAATATGTACAGTATTCTGTACTGTGTTGTGTTTGGTTTTTGCTCATGTCACTGTGAATTTAAAATGCTGTTGAGTCTAGGCGGAATATCTATTGCCACAAGGATAGAGCAGCACTGTCCACTTTATCGGAGTGCCAAGAAGACATGATGTTCTTCTGAGTGTATCTCCAATAAAACTAAACAACTGACCTGCAGCAACAGTCTTTCTATACTCACAGTTTCAAAAGTGGTGCATCTAGTTTCAGGCATTTGTATAAACCAAAGCCAGTTTAGGATTTGAAAGTTGTTAAATCAAGTCAAATGTCTTTCTAGGGTATGGCTGTGAATCACACGCTGCAAGGCGAAGACGATCCTTGGACATTCAACAAGCTCTGATAATGTTAAGTAAGGTCATAATTTTTGCCATTGTGACTGGTGTCAGACAGACTAAACCCCACTCTTGGTAACTAAATCTCTTGTCAATTTCAGAATCTAACTTTTCAAAGGGTGAGATACAAGACTGCTGTGTCCGTGGCTACTCTCTTATCCCTATGAGGAAGACGTGTCAGGAAAGAGCTAAGAGGGTTTCTCAGGTGAACGCAGACCCTGCCTGTATTGCGGCCTTCCTCCAATGTTGCCACGAAGGAGAAAAGCTGCGAGAGAGAAAGAGAAAAGAGCAGTCCCAGGACGCATTTGGGAGAAGTGAGGATGACTCACTAGAGTGGTTACTAAACATTTAAATCATGAAAGAGCATAGCTTTTGACGAGGTTGCTTTGTTTTAATGACTGCTGCAAGGTTCAATGTGAAGCTTTAAATCTGTTTTTGTTTTTAGCTGCCAGCGCATCGGAAATTGAAGAGTTCTTCTTTGACTCCACCACACAATATATTCGACGATATTTCCCTCCAAGCTTTGAATTTAAAATAATTGATGTAAACAATATACACAGGTGAGGAGATTGTAAAATATGACAAGACATACAGTCCGCTTTGATTAATGTAAATCCTTATACCTGTTACTATTGTAATTTAAGGATTTAGGGATTTCAGATTTTCTACTATTTCACCCAAGATCCATTTGGATCAGAGCATCACCTAAATGTCTTCAATATGAATTGTAAAGTCACTGCCCACTATGTTACAACTGCTTATTTATTAATTAATGCTTATTTATTGAATTATGACTCAAAACTTTTTTAGTTTTATTTTTCAATTCTTTAATTTTTAAAAATTGTTAAAATTTAAATTAAAAAAAGTTTTTTTCTAATTTAAATTTCTAAAAAAATAAAATAATTCCTAGTCATACATTATACCTGCCTGATTCCATCACCACCTGGGAGATTCAAGCTGTGGCTGTATCTGCAACACATGGTAATATAAGCCTCTTGTTTCTCAATTTCAAATCATATCATTGACTGAGGCAGCTCACAGGAATGAATCGCTGCATATGTCTCATACCCTGTCTCACCCAGGATTTTGCGTAGCTGAACCTCATGAGATCAAAGCATTCAAAGAGGTATTTGTTTCTCTGAAACTGCCTTACACAGTTAAGAAATATGAGCAAATATCAATTGCGCCTGTCATCTACAACTATGGAGAAAACGAGCATGTACAGGTACAGCACTGCAAATTTTAGTCATATAGCTTGGATAACTACAAACATACATATTTGGCACATACAATATTAAAAGTGGGCTTTTATCATTTCCTCTAAACACATTTTCACTCTTTTTTGCAGTTGGCTGTTCATATGGAGCAAACTGCAGGGCTTTGTTCGCCTGGCTCAGCCACTTCTACAACTTTTGTCAACATTACTGTGGCAGCCCAGTCCTCCCAGCATGTCACTTTCTCTGCTGTCCCCATGGTATCAGGTCCAGTCCTCATTAAAATACGTCTCTATGGTATAGAAAATGAACGAGGAATAGATGCTATCGAGAAGATCTTGAATGTTTGGGTGAGTAGCACTAAATGCAATTTTCCTTTCTGGGAAAGAAATGTTGAAAGAAATGTTGAAAGGCCTGCCTGAATATACACACATTGCAAGATGGGTCATTAAGTAAGGAAGAGGCTGTTTGCAGCCGTGTACATCAGCAATTAATTAAAAGTACTTTAAATTTCAATTATTTTTTTTGCTTTGCAAACTGTCCCGATGTTAATAATATTGACATCAACAAATGTACTTTTGGCTCTTTAATACCTGCGCAATTATTTATCCATACATCCATCCATTATCCAAGCCGCTTATCTAAATTCGGGTCGCAGGAGTTATTTATTGTTTATTATATATTTATAACATTATATACTTATAATTTAGATGTTTCATATTTTTATTATCATTTATTTTTATTATTTATCAATTATTTATCTCAAGAAAAATATATAGTTTTGCTAGCTTTAACTGTTGTCCCCCCCTCCCCATTTTTCATACTTTTCAAATGTTATTAACCAAGAATACATGTTTTTTTTATTCCAGACATCTATAAATATCAATAGATATAAAGATAAACACATGGATTACTTGCACTGTCTAAAGACATCATGCATGCACATTACATCGTTAGGTATCTGTGACGGAGAAATGAAATTGCTTTTACGTTAGTTTGGTTTTTTCTCCCATTTTTACAGCTTAGTTCCACATATTAATGTATGGCACAAGGGGCTGGCACTTAAAATTTTGAGCCATTTGGTCAATCTAGTGGTCATGTCTTTAAACTCACAATAAAAATTTTATTACGTCCAGTACTGACAATATTTCTCCCTTGCTGAGTATAAAACATTGTCAGGTATCAACTTCATTGATCGCTTCAGTAGTGAGAATCTTGCCGCCTTGCTGAAACTTCTCAATGCAGTCCAACGGGGCAACTATGTAAGCCTTCAAAAACCATGATATTGCTACAAACCAATGCTTTCTGTAAAGTTAAAATGACTTATTTACCCTCACACAAATACATTTTCTTTTGCTAAATTAGCGCCAGTCTCTGGGAGTACATGATAGTAACTAACGCTACAGCACTGCTACAGGGCTTCCTGCTCTCAAGTATAGAAATTCATAGATGTTAGAATGTTCTGCCTCAACTGCAGTAATGGTTCTAAATAAAACCAGACTTTGCTTCTATTCAAAATGCACTCTGAATAGTGATGAAATAAACAAAGTACATGTGTGACTGTACCGTGAATTCACTGTTTTCCAAAAGGAGATATATCATGGTTTTTGAGAGCTGCCCATTGGACTGTATTGAAGCCCAGTGAGAGGACTCAGCTAGGGTGTGGGTTTCTGCATACTGACATGAGCAGGGGATTTTTTTTGTCTGTACAATTCCTTTTTTTTTTCCCCTCCCCAATTGTATCTGGCCAAATACCCGACTCTTCTGACCCGCCCCGGTCGCTGCTCCACCCCCTCTGCCGATCCAGGGAGGGCCGCAGACTACCACGTGCCTCCTCTGATACATGTGGAGTCGCCAGTCACTTCTTTTCATTTGACAGTGAGGAGTTTCGCCAAGGGGACATAGTACGTGGGAGGATCACGCTATTCCCCCCAGTTCCCCCTCCCCCCGAACAGGTGCCCCGACCAACCAGAGGAGGCGCTCGTGCAGCGACCAGGACACATACCCACATCCGGCTTCCCACCCGCAGACATGGCCAATTGTGTCTGTAGGGACGCCTGACCAAGCCGGAGGTAACACGGGGATTTGAACTGGCGATCCCCGTTTTGGTTAGGCAACAGAATAGACCGCCACGCCACCCAGATGCTCTGGCTGTACAATTCTAGATGACACACTAGCCACTGGAAGCTTAATTAGCCATTTCAGTTCATATACTTTCTGGTAACTTGATGTGTATGACAAGGGACAGATAATAATTACACCTTTGTTTCATGTTCTAGACAGAGGGAATACAGCATAGGACAGAGGAAACTCTGGACGTTAGAATGAAAGGTGAAATATTTTGATGAGACTCAATGATAGTTTTAGCACATTTAAAAACAAGTCTCAGTTAATCAATGTCTTTCTCATTCCCTTGATAGGGAGGAATGAGGTGTTTTTCACCATTGACGGAAAGCTGCCAGATAGCATCGTCCCCAACTCCATCTCCAATATCTTTGCTAAAATGGAAGGTACAAACAGTCAGCCTGAGTATTTTTCCTCATTCTGTAAATGACGGTTTCAGTTCCCATTCAGCCTCCACTTCTGATTCCCAGGCAGTGGCTTTGGCAAGTCGAGTGCCTACACCCTTCTCTCTTCAGAAGGGGTTGATGACTTGATCAAGTTGCCTAGTGGATGTGCCGAACAGACGATGAAACTTATGGCCCCCACCGCCCTTGCGCTCCGTTACCTTGATAAGACTCGACGCTGGTTTGAGCTGCCCCCTGGCACCAGAGATAAGGCTCTCCAGAATACTGAGAAAGGTGAGTGTCTATAAAGCAGCTCAACATTTCATAATCTCTCTTATTATACTTGTCATACAGATAAATATGGTAATTTATCAAATTTAAAAATGCTACTTTTTCTTTATTGGATGTGACAATAAAAGACAAAGAGTTTTATGGGAATTCATACTCAAAGGATAACTTACGTTTTTTTAGTTTATTTTACAATCTGGGTCTTATTTTTGTAGTTTTTGCTATCATGCATATCAGTTATAATATCATTTTACTCACTGTTGTCATTTTGGAGATTTTGGACATGGGACCAATGGTAGACAAAGCTTAACAAAGGTGTTTTACAGAGACAAGCCTTAAACCTGTCCTTTAAACCAACCACAACCACCACAACAAGAACCACAACAAACACCACAGCAACAACCACAACAGCCACCACAACAACCACAATAATAACCACAACAACAATCACCACCCTCATAGTACTTTAGTCAGACTGCGTACATGACTTCTCATTATCTATGACTTCTTTATCGTGCTGGCCGGGTAGTTTATCGATGGTTAATACCTATGGTAAGTAAGATGGTCATTCCTGTATGTTGAACCAGGAAGTAACTTAGCAATGTTACAGATAAGGCACAGAGTTTTCGGTTTTTATTTTTCAAAGCCATCCAGCATGCCGAATTTCGCCACAAGAGGACATTGTTACATAACCTCACACGAACAGGAACAACTTTTGGATCTGTGGAAACATAAAATCCTGGTGAAAATCAGTTTAAACCGATCTGCTCCTTTTAAAATATCTGGGTATTTTTCGGTGAAAATCGGTAAAAACCAAAAATGCTGAGCCTTGGTTATAGACCATTGATGTTTGAACATTTCAGGTAATAATGTTTCATTTGCACTATAATTTTCACCTCAAAATATGTGGTTTAGATAAATGGGTTGAATTAGGCTTGTTGAAACAAGTCTGGCAATCCTATTCCATGGCACCATATGACGTCATTATTACGCTGTGTCCACTGGTGATCCCATGTCCAAAATCTTCAAAATGAAGCTGATGAGTGAAATGATATCACAGCTGATATACGCAATGGCAAAAACTGCAAAAATAAGACCTAGGTCGTCAAAAACCTGAGTTAATTAAGTCAATCCTTGTGTATATATCTGAATATTTATGTGTTGTAGTGTTGTTATTCTATGTTAAGTACACAAGAGAGCTACGAAACCAGAGTCAAAATCCATGTAGTGCTAACCTACATGGCCAGTAAACATGATTCTGTTTCTGATCCTTTTGGGGACAGAAATACTTTCAAGTAGAGGTGGGTGATACATTGATCTGATATTGATATCATGATATGAGACTAGATATTTGCGGAGATTTTTGATATCAGATCATGATATAGCTTTAACCTGGCATGGGTAATTTGCTGTCGACCAAAGTGTCATGGGCCTAAATCTGAACAACCATTCATAATCGCTTCCTTGAGAGAGGGAGTGAAAGAGAACACAAGAAGGTAGATTTTTTTTTTATTGTTTATCCTTTCAAATTCTTGCTCATATCTCCACAGTTGCTAACAGCAGCTTTAAATGTAATTTTTTCATAGTCTTGAAAGTTGCGATATTCAAATGATGTATTTCTCTGAGCTTTATCTACTCTAGCTGAGTGACATGAACAATGAATGCCTCGACCTGCTTGGTCATCATATCCACATTACAGATGCTCATTTCTTAAAACAAATGTGCAAGTAAATATCCCCAGAAAACATCAATATTCATCCCCAAAATATTGTCACATATTGAGTTATTTAGTCAAACATCTTATATTTGATTTTATTAATATTGCTCAGCTCTAGGTGCTATATAAATGTAATTATTATTATTATTATCATTATTATCATCATAATTTTTTAATGATTGCTCAAACATACTCCAAAAAAACCCCCAAAATCTCCAAACCATCTCTTTGTCAGGTTATGCTAGAATGGTGAATTTCCAATACCCAGATGGATCTTATGGCATATGGCCATGGCAACATAAGAAACCAAGTCACTGGTGAGTATATTTTGACACTAATTTTATTAATTTTCCAACATGCATTTCCAAAGTGCAAATTATTACTTTTTTCTACAGCCTTTTTAGCTTTCTTTTTCTCTTTCCCTTGTCATCAGGCTGACTGGCCTTGTAGTGAAAGTGCTGTCCTTGGTTGCAGAAGGCCAGTCAGCCAACAGAGAGCAGCAGGGGAGGAGGGCAGTGGGTGTTTCTAATGAAGCCATCAGTCTTTCAGTGCACTATTTGCTTTCAGTACAGCTTGGCAGTGGGGCATTTAATGACCCACATCCCGTCATAGACAGACAAATGCAGGTAAACGCTTCCAAAAGCTTGTCGTTTTAGAGGACAGTACAACATGACATGATATTTTATTCAACCCTAACATTTCTCTAAGCAACAGTAAAACTTCTCTATGAACTAATTTTCTGTTTTACTGTAGGGAGGTGTCGGAGGCAAAGAGGTTGACGTGTCTATGACTGCTTTCATAACTTTAGCACTTCAGCACTCCCTCCAATTTCTTGATGAGGAATTGAAGACTAACACAGTAAGCTAACACATATCCAAACATGTGCTATCCAGGGTTGTGATGCTTTTTTTCTTGTTGCTGTTGTTGCTTGGCTGTTTGGATGTGTTTAGTTTACTGTATTGAATACATTGTTTATAAAGAAAAGCTAAAAAGAATGACATCATTAGGGCATGCGGGTAGCGTGGTGGTCTATTCCGTTGCCTAACCAACACGGGGGATCGCCGATTCAAATCCCTGTGTTACCTCCAGCTTGGTCGGGTATCTCTACAGACACAATTGGCCAGGTCTGCGGGTGGGAAGCCGGATGTGAGTATGTGTCCTGGTTGCTGCACTAGCGCCTCCTCTGGTCGGTCAGGGTGCCTGTTCAGGGGGGAGGGGGAACTGGGGGGAATAGTGTGATCCTCCCATGTGCTACGTCCCCCTCGTGAAACTCCTCACCGTCAGGTGAAAAGAAGCGGCTGGCAACTCCACATGTATTGAAGGAGACATATGGTAGTCTGCAGCCCTCCCCGGATTTGCAGAGGCTGGTGGAGCAGCGACCGGGATGGCTCAGAGACTGGGGTTATTGGCCATTAACATCATTTATCACGTTTTTTTTTTTTTTTTAGAAAGCAAGCATTTCAAGAGCAACGACATATCTCCTCTCACACATGGAAGAGCTGAAGGGGCCATACACTGTTGCCATCGCAGCCTACTGTCTCTCAGTCTGTCTGGCAGAAAAAGCACAGGCTTCACCTGCCTGGGAGAAACTCAAGACGTTGTCCACTGAAGGCATGTCTTATTAAACTGAACGTGTCTACTGTGATTAAAATAAATGTCAGTGAAAAAAAGAAACTTACTATCATTTTAAATGCTTTTGAATATAACCTTTTTTTGAATTTCTTTGACTAATTAGTTGAAAGTGGGTGTCGTGTGTGGAGAGCCAATCGTGAGGCACAGAATGCAGGGAAGCTTCCAGCAGATGCCATCACAGTGGAGACTACGGCTTACGCTCTCCTCACTGCTGTACAACATGAGGACTTCGAATTGGCAGAGAAGGCAGCTTGCTGGTTAACCACACAGGAAAATTATGGAGGAGGCTTCAAGTCAACACAGGTGAAAAGAAGTTTAAGTTTGAAGAAGCATGAAGTTTAAAGTAAAACACCATTCCAACTACATAGCCTCCATAATCCTTTTATATAGGGCTGACCCGATACAAAAGGGAAATGTGTTAATACTGCTTTAATAACCCTTTACAGGACACTATTGTGACTTTGGAGGCTCTCGCTGAGTATGATCTAAAGAGACCCTCGGAACCCTTTACAAAAGTGGAAGCGACATTCACTGTTCCAGGAAGGAGTAAGCTGATTCAGATGTCTTTAGAAAATGAGAGAGAGAAGGTGGAAACAGAGCTTAAGGTAGAGAAGAGATACAGTAGATTGAAATGCATGCATTAATATCTGTTCTTACACTTGCGTAAACTGTTTTCTCTCATCTTTGTTGGTTTAGAGGTTAATAGGGAACAGCATTACCGTGCAGCTAAGAGGAGAAGGGAATATCAAGTTAAAAGTAAGTGGGGATTGATGTAATCTCCCAACAAATCTTCAAAGGGACCCCAGAATGAGATAAGTAAATCACCTCTCTGTTCGGTAGGTTGTTAAGGCCTACCATCTATTGGAACCCAAGGACAGTTGTGAAAAATTGTCTATCAGAGTCACCGTGGAGGGGAAGGTGCAGTACACTGGTGAGCCTTGGTTACTGATTCACATATCAAAACTATATGCAATATAGGGCGTCTGGGTGGCGTAGCGGTCTATTCCATTGCCTACCAACACGGGGATTGCCTGTTCAAACCCCAGTGTTACCTCCGGCTTGGTTCGGCGTCCCTACAGACACAATTGGCTGTGTCTGCAGGTGGGAAGCCGGATGTGAGTATGTGTCTTGGTTGCTGCACTAGCACCTCCTCTGGTCGGTCAGGGCACCTGTTCGGGGAGGAGGGGGAACTGGAGGGAATAGCGTGATCCTCCCACATGCTATGTCCCCCTGGCGAAACTCCTCACTGTTAGGTGAAAAGAAGTGGCTGGCGACTCCACATGTATCAGAGGAGGCATGTGGTAGTCTGCAGCCCTCCCCAGATCAGCAGAGGGAGTGGAGCAGCAACCGGGACGGCTTGGAGAGTGGGGTGATTGGCCAGGTACAATTGGGGGGGGGGGGGTCAAAAAACAAAAAAAAACCCAGTATATGCAATATAGAGGAAAAGCATCATAACCGTTGTAATATGTCACAAATGTAATAAAACTGCTCTCTCATCAGCCAAGGTTATACAAAATTACGATTACTATGATGAAGACTACAGCAATGATGAAGCAAAAGAGGAGCGTGTACCACGCTCAGCGATTGAATGGTTTGATGCTCGTAGTCGAAGCAGGAGACATGCAGACCATGGAACGAATACAGAAAATGATGTCAACTACAATGTCTGTGTCAGGTTAGTCCATTTGAGAGTTCAGGCTGCTCTTGAGAATTTATAGAGTCCTACTCAGTCAAGGTCTCAAGTATTCTTAGTCGTGTAGAGATAAATCACCTAAAGACTAATCATGGCTTTTATCCATGTATGTTTACTTCTGCATAGTCACAGCCTGAGGCAAAATCTCTCAGGAATGGCCATCGCTGACATTACACTCTTAAGTGGTTTTGAGGCTCAAATTGAGGACCTGGAGCAGGTCAATAGCCCCACCCTTCTTTTCCTCATTATTTTCATCATCAACATCATGGTTCCACTGAACCAAAGACAATTTTTGATTTTGAAAAATAAACAGTGAGAAAGAAAAACATGCAGTAATGGTGGCCTGTCTTGTATTGTCCTGTCAGTGACGTCTTGTCTCTCTTTAGCTAAAACAACCAACAGAACAATACATTTCCCACTACGAGATCTCTAAAGGAAGAGTACTGATCTACTTCGATAAGGTAAGGCAGCTAAAATTACCTACATATAATTTTAATTTTAAACACCTACAACTAAGTGTTTTGCATTTCTCTCACTCTAGATCGTAGAACAAGAACTATGTATTACTTTTGGGGCTATACAGACAGTGAAAATTGGCCTCCTGCAGCCTGCTCCGGCTTTGTTCTATGATTACTATGAACCAAGTAAGCACAGACTTAATTAAACCTTTTTGTCTGGGACATAAACTTCAATGGACATCTTTGTTGAATTTAACAGGGAATTTACCATGTTTTCCATACAGACCGAAAGTGTACTGTGTTCTACTCTGCCCCTGAAAGAAGCAAGATGGTCTCCAAATTGTGCTCAGGGGATGTGTGCCAATGTGCAGAGAGTAGGCACTTATTACAAGCCCTATCCTACTCTCAGAATTCCCAATATACTGCAAGTTTGTATGAGATATGCTTAAAACCGTACTGTGCCTATTGTCTCTCTAGGACCCTGCCATAAAGAACAAAGTGTATTTGCTAAAGCCAAAGATCAAAAGCGCATCATGGATAAACGTTCCCAGCATGCCTGCTTCCTCCCCACTGTAGATTACGGTAAGCACTGCACAGGGCAATGCAATGCCTCACATCATTTTAAAGCCTATTCTTTTCAGTGGGCATATACAAGTTTTAATTCACATTTATATAGATTTCTCAAGAGATTATTTTCGACATTGAAAATGTTTTCAGGAACTTATATATGAATAATGGGGTAATGTTTTGTAACACAAAAAATAAATTGTGAGTTTTCACAATCAAACTTTTTCAAACACATAATACAAATGAAAAATGCATTTAGCTCTCATACTATTAAAAGTTCTTTTTTTTTCTATTTTTTTTCTCCCCAATTGTATCCGGCCAATTACCCCACTCTTCTGAGTCGTCCCGGTCGCTGCTCCACCCCTTCTGCCGATCTGGGGAGGGCTGCAGGCTACCACATGTCTCCTCCGATATATGTGGAGTCGCCAGCTGCTTCTTTTCACCTGACAGTGAGGAGTTTCGCCCGAGGGACGTAGCGCATGGGAGGATCACGCTATTCCCCTCAGTTCCCTCTCTCCGCCTCGAACAGGCGCCCCAACTGAGCAGAGGAGGCACTAGTGCAGCGACCAGGACACATACCTACATCTGGCTTTCCATCCGCAGACACAGCCAATTGTGTCTGTAGGGACGCCTGATCAAGCCGGAGGTAAGACGGGGATTCGAACCAGCGATCCCCGTGTTAGTAGGCAACGGACTAGGCCGCTACACTACCTGGACGCCCCCTGTTGAAATTTCTTTGAGAATGAAAGATCATCATCCCTATGAATAAAACTAACCAAAGCAAGGGGTGAACTTTTATTGCTTTGATAGGGGCTTCCATTCTACAGTTACACAACAAGACATGGTGTGACCTGTATTTTGATGGTTGTTTCATTTCAGCATTCATTGTTGAAGTTCTCAATGTGTCTGTGAAGAGTAACTTCAAGCTTTATACCACAAACGTAACTAAGGTTCTCAAAGCATGTAAGTAATCAAATGTTGTGGGATTAAGTGTTGCATCATTTAATTTACAACACCATTCATGTCAAATAAAAACTGTTTGGATGGCCAGCAGTGAAACATTGTGAACGTTCTGTGTCTCTCAGACAGAGATGTAAATGTGACAGACAATTCTGTTCGAGTGTTTGCCAAGAGGCTTCAGTGCAATGGGGAGTTGTTGACAGACAAACAATATCTCATCATGGGGAAAGACGGCTCCACAACTGACTCAAATGGAGAGTAAGTGCATCACTAATGTGTTTGAAAGACATTGATCTCTAAACTGACATTGATCTCTAAACTGATGATTTCTCCCTCTGTTCATTTTCCCGACCCCTCTCTCTGTGTAGGATGCAGTATCTCCTGGAATCAAACACATGGGTTGAACAAAATCCTGGGGTAAAATGTGGGACTGCCTACAGAATGGCCTGCAAAATGTTTCATGCCTTTGTATCTACCTTTCAGACACAAGGCTGTACTCAGTGAACACTCGCAATTATCTTTGGTATCGTTTTAATTTCTCAGCGCACTTAGTTCAATATAATGCCGCCGTCATGACCTTTGACAGCTGTTGCCAAAAGATCAGACGTTGTTTAATCCTGCTTCAATGCAGCCTTAAATGTTATCATTGTGAGATGAAAGTGGAGAAAATCCATACCAAGTAACAACTGTATAGATTAGGCAGGCAATGGCTGACTGTTCAAAATGTGAGGCCAATTTTAATCAGCAACTTTTTGTTCAATAAAAACAGTTTTATTTTTCTCTTTCAAATACCTCTTTGTATGATTGCTTCTTGCTTTGACAGGGGAGTTAGGTATGGTTAGATAATATTTGAAATGGAACACTGTAGCTTTTTATGTACAAATTTCTCCTTTCTGGCTGTACAGTACCAGAACAGACCAGTTAACATACACAACGGAGGGGAGAAAAAGTACATCCACAAACCACAAATCCACTCCAAAATACCTTTCATGTCCAGCCAAAGAGCAAGATTCAGTTGGGTTTGCTGGTGTGATTTAGCTTCCCTCCCAAATGTATTTATTTTTTATGTCTTTTTTTTTCCTGCTGCCAGCCGTAAAGAGCCTGAGAGAGGTCTCTGTGCTCAGTGACCCCCTGTACCCCCCCACATACACATACACACACACACACATCCCCTTCCTCCTCAACATCTGCGAGGTGAGGAAGGGGGGGGGTACGTACAGTGCATACACATCGACAGGCACAGCAGCGTGCATACAAGGCTGGCCCGACAGCTCCCGGTGAAGTTAGAAAGTGTCAGGCAGCGGCGGACACGTCGCATCATGTGCTACTCTCTTAATCTGCTCCACGCTACAGAAATTCACACAGACATCACCAAAGATAATCGGTACAATTACACGGTTCAAAAGCTTGTGGAGATGGACCAAAAGTTAATGGCAGATAAATAGGAGGTAGCAAGAGAGAGGGAGCAGGAGAGAAAGAAGGGTGGGGTGTGTGTGTGTGTGGGGGGGGGGGGGGTAAGGGCAGAGAGGCAAGGAACAGGCCGGGGCTTATGTGCTTATATTATTCTAATCTCTGAGGCTGGGCCCAAAATAAGCAACATGGGAGCACCGACCATCACTTCAATCACAGCAAGATCAATGCCTGCTCTGTTTCTGCTTTTGCCATTAGACATTTCATTAAACTTGAATCAATAAAGGGGAGGTAAATACTCAGACTTGAACATCGCAGATTTTCAAATCGGGAATTATTAAGTGGACCGTTAGTGGCCAACACTGTCAGTGCTTATACATTTTTTTTATTTTTTTTCCCCCAAATTAACCCGGCGTAGTAATTATTGTTAGTAGTGTGATCACTATTGTTCAATCAATATTAGAATCTCACCAATTTCAGTACTTGCCCCCTATAAAGTTCCACATCACTTCTTTTACAGAGTGTCGGATAATTATGGACATCTATCCTTCTGCAAAGCAACGCAAAAATAGTAAATTTTCCTCAGTGAAAACAGGTTTACTCACTAGAAATAAAATTACATTTGTAGTAGACCCAAAAATCAATGAAAAGTTTCAAAATACAATTTCTCAGGGAAATATTCCTCCCTACTCTTACTTCAGATCAAACATGCTAAGGCAGCGACTGGACGTTTTGAATGAGGATGCGTGTCAAGACTGCATTTGTGTTGTCAGGTGTGTGTTCACCATCGCTTATAAAAGTTTGTCTTCAGCAATTCTCCAAAGGCCAATACAGGGTCAGGCAGCTTGAGGGTGGTCTGTGATGAGGCAAGGGAAGAAAGGCGGAGCCTTTTCCTGGGGTCAGCCTCTTCCAGATGGAGGTGCTGATGAGGTGGGACCACCCAATCTGGACTCTACACTGGAGTGTCAAATGCCACTTGTTTTCTTTTTTCATCATCCATCATGAAGAGTTTAGATGGAAGATGTGAGCGATAATATAAATGTACTACCCTGTTATATCTGTAGGGTACACAATAGACGATAATGGTGTTTTCCAGTTGAATTCACAAAATTCATGAATTGTAGCTTCTGTCAACAGCGACATAACTTGAAATATGAACTGATAAAAGTTTGATTAATAGAAACGTTTGTTATCTTAAAAGTGGTACATGGGCAGATGAATGGAGATATGTGTGTGTGTGTGTGTGTGTGTGTGCATGCATCTATATGTATATGTACATCCTGTTTGTAAACGTGTGTATGAGCGTGGGCCCAACACTATGCATTTGCATGTACCTGCATGCATGCAATGACACGTGTGTATGTACAGAAGTTCAGATGTATGTGTCCGCGGCTTTGTGTGCTGTTGCATATTTACGTGTGCATGCGAGTGTGTGTATGTGTCCATGGACGGGATTATTTGCGTGTTAGCCTCACTTGTCTTCATGTGGTTTACAAAAGGTGGGCTGGTGGGTGGCCCTTTGGTCAAAGGTGCAATGCCTTCACAAAGCATTCGTTAAATCTGGTGGATATTTGGTTACTTACATAACTCCCACGTAGTTACATCTCATTACGTCCAACAAACAGCCAATTCATATGGTGAGAGGTTCCTGTCCCCTGGAGCCAGGGCTGAATACCTGCACTGTTATGCTATGTATTCCAGCTGAATCATGATTCTCAGACTAAGAGGTTTATTCAATCAAAGGCTGTGTCTCAAGGTGGTAGAGATGTCTGGTGTAATTATTATTACGGACCCAGCAGATATAAAACGGTTCAAAATCAATAAGTTTATGTTCTTTTTGGGTTCAATAATGAAACCCCGTCTCGTCAAAAGAAACATAATTGCACGGTAAAGTGGTAACTTCCCGAAGCATCTGACAGCTCACCAACACAAGATCGCATTTTAAAATGGAAAAAAAAAATCTAATACATCTGATGAATAATTTACATGTCATTTGGGTAAGAAAAACTTGGAAGTTCACTCTGGATCATATTGATTCATTAAATCAAGTTGCCCATGCTCTTTGGAAGAACTTGAAAGATTCTTCTTTTTTTTTATAACAGAACAAAGGAGTGCCGTTGATCGTATTCAGTGCACTAATGTATCTACAAATGCCACTGTTTTTGCATGTCCAGCATAAATATTTTCCGTGGTGGTTGAGAGAGTGGGTACCAGTAGGGGTGGAGGGGGGTCCTTAAGTAGCAGCGGACTTTATCGCTCTCCTCCTTTCTAGTGGTGGTCTTTTCTAACTCCTCTTTCCTCCTGGTTCATACCCAGTAAGTCTATGCAAGATTTTCCATCAGATGGAGGGGTAACACAAAGATTGATATAAATTCAAGATCAAAGTCACTATCCTGGTAGGTAAACTATCTTTTTCCATGCACGAATTACATATTGCGATGACAACATTGTGGAAAATGTGTTTTAGATGTATGCATTATATATAGACATTGATGTTTGTTCAGTGTCTACGCACCCTATATTACTTGATGATTAATTGACAAAATGATGCATTTTGCTGGGGGCAAATGGAAACTCCCTAAAGGAATATGTGGACAGAAAAGTTATACTTGCTAAATGTTTAGAATTCGTCTGCTGACATTTTGTCTTTTTTTTGGTATTTTTTATATTATATATATTATATTATTCATTATATTGTACTTTATATATATATAGATTATATATATGAAATATGATATGTGTGTGTGTGTGTGTGATATAGCTTATATAGGATACAATATCCTTTACGAATGGAGAAAAGTTCACATGAATAATTAGGCCGTGCACTGAATGGTGGTCAGTCAGTGGTAGCACGCTTACTGAATTAAGCTGAGATTTAATAGTCTTTGATTTGACCATAATGTCCAATGTGATAGCTTCCTTCTTCTTCTCCTTTTGGCTGCTCCCATTAGGGGTCGCTACAGTGGATCAATCATCCATTGTGATAGCAAGCCGATTTATATGTGGAAGTGAAGGGTGACGATGATTATTCAGTCACAACTGTACCCACTTTAGCCAAGACAATTGTTTGCTCCTTATGGGGTACTGAAAGTATATCTTGGCTTGGCTTGTTGCGTGCTAGTGGTACCTATATGTAGTATTTTCATCATGTTGTCTGGTTTATTTAATTCCCCAGAGATTTAAAGCCGCGTCTGGACATATTTCTTTTAGTGGTTTTCCTGAGATGCGGATGCAGAGGATTATGTAACCCTCTGTATAGTGAAAGAAGTACAGTGTCCCTGACGTCCATACAGTGCTGCTCTGTTAGTGCTCTGCATCCTCTCTCCTCTGGCAGCCAGGAGCCCCTCTACAGCTTCCACTCCAATTAAATGCCCCGAAGCAGCTTTATTTAGATTTGACTTAACTCTGGCAAGCCACTCCATTGACTACTACAATTAACTAAGGCACTGTTGTATTTGTTTATTTTTTTACCTTTATGATCACATAACTATTAAGATTAATAATATCTTCATATAGTTGCTGGGAAATTAGCATTTTGTCCTGGGGCTGATCCTTTAAAAATAAAATTTTCAATAACTTTTTTTTTTCCAGTTTTGGGGTATTTTTGAGCATTTCATGTCAATGTAATTTGTATAGCCACAATACTGACTTTGTTTCTAAAATCTCACATTGGCACATTGAGAAAAGGTTTTTGAAACAAGTGGAAGAAAAAGCATAAGATTGTGTGAAAACAGAAATGAAACAGGAATGTATAGTGAGGTGTGGAGTCTGAGACAGCATCTAGTAAATGTTGCAGTATGCTCTTTATGCATATATCTAATGTAAAGAAACATGTCTTCTATTGCATTGGCAGTCTGATCAAATCAAGTCAATTTTATTTGTATAGCCCAATATCACAAATTACAATTTTGCCTCAAGGGGCTTTACAGCAACACAGTATTTGTCTTTAGACCCTCGCATTGGATAAGGAACCACATTTTCAGGGACACACGTTATGGTCTCCTCTTTGACAACTGCCGTCAAACTGCCATAATCAAGGCACTCAGTTCTCAGTTGACTTACAGCAGAATAAGACTAGCTGTACTTGACAGTTCCCAGGTGTGAATCAGATCACTGCTAATACGCAGCAGTGTTACAAAGAGAGTGCAATATCCTTTTCCTGGTACATAAAAGTTAAAACTTGCTCAACACAAGCACTGATTTGTGATGAAAACCATTAAATTGAGCTGCAACTCATCTCTGGCATGTTTTTTTTTCCCCATAGGAAAGTCCTGGCAAATTCCCCTACCTTCTGCTTACTGCAATATAGAGAAAGGAGTCATAATTTTTCCTACATACATACAAATCTTCCAGAAGGTATTCCATCTGAGGTTACTGCTGGTGGGGAAAATGTTGTTTACTCTAAGCCTTCTCCTCCTACTCACCCCATTTCCCTCCCTTCAAACCACAACCAATGAGAAGCGAAACTCGACAGGAAGTGACGTTACTAGCGCCTTTCTTACCCTCTCCAAACCAAAAACCACTGCTTCTCATGCCAAACAGTACTCAAGCAACACCCTAAAGCCAAACACAGTTAATCAGACCGTTTTAACCAACTCAACAACCAATCAAAATCCTCCAACTATCAATGCTCCAAAGACCACCAAAAGCAAGCCCATCTCAACAGTAAATCAAACCACTCTGTCAACACCAACAAAGCCAATTACAACCAGTGGTACCACGACCACCAAAGACAAGCTCACAGTCATAGTAAACCAGACAGCTTCAGTCAAATCTCCAATGACCAGTGATGGGAAGACTGTCAATGTCAAGCCTACTTTCACTGTTGTTCAAAATGTCCAGTCAATACCCATAAAGTCTGGGTCATCTATTGGTATCACAGCCACCAAAGACAAGCATACAGTGTCTGTCAATCAGACCACTTCAATTAAATCACCTACAAGTGATATGAAGATTACCAAACACAAGCCCTCCCCCACTGTTCAGAGTGTCCAGTCGTCATTTGCCAAGCCTGCTACAGCCAGTGGGGTCAAAATCACAAATGACAAGCTCACACCCACAGTCGATCATACTGTTTTAATCAAATCCCCATCAGCCAGTGATGGTAAGGCTGCCAAAGACAAACCTGTGCCCACTGTCATTCAAAATGTACAGTCAACACCCACAAAGCCTGCTTCCTCTAGCAGCACCATGGCCACCAAAGACAAGCAAATAGCCTCAGTCAATCAGACTGTTGAAAACAAATCTCCATCAGCCAGTGATGTGAAATCTAACAAAGACAAGCCTGCCTCTACAATAAATCAGAGTACTCAGTCCAAACTCACAAAACCCACTACAGCCAGTGGTGCAAAAACAACCAAAGACAAACACATAGTCAGTGTCAGTCAGACTGTCTTAACAAAATTTCCAAAAGGCAGTGATGCAAAATCTACCAAAGACAAGTCTTCACCAACCATAGCTCCAAATGCCCAGTCAACACCAATAAAGCCCGCTTTTACCGGCACTACAATGGCTAACAAAGATAAGCTGGCGGCTTCTCTTAATCAAACACTCCTAGTCAAATCTCGCACATCCGGTGATGTGAAGTCCAGTAAAGACAAGCCTCTCCCCACTGTTAAGACCGTTTCGCCAGCAACTGCAAAACTTGCAACATCTAGTGGTATCACAACTAACAAAGACATGCCCACAGCGTCAATCAATCAGACAGAAGTGATTAAATCTCCCACAACCACTGGTGAGAAGACCATCAGAGACAAGTCTACACCAGCACAACCAATCAAGGTGGTGATAACTGATGGCTGTGACTCTGGCCAAACCAAGGAGCAGATGCTGAAGCCCGGTTCTCCCCTGGTGATGACCCATAAGATCAGCCTGGTACCTGGAGGCTGTACTGGGGGATGTGTGGATGAAATCACTGCATTGAAAGGACGTTTAGCCCGACTGGAGAAGGAGATGTCCTCCCTAAAACATCATTGTATGATTTTCATCATCTTTATTTAATTATTATGGTTTTATTTTGTCCAGTTTCTTTACACTTATTTATCATTGTTCTATTCCATTTATCATGCTGTCTTTATATGAGATTGATTTTATAATCAACAGAATTCAGGCCACCTAGTAATCTGTAAATGTACTGTCTCCTCTTATGCTGTTTCCTTTTGTTTCTTCTCCTATGTCTATGTTCAGTAAATTGCCCAAATGACTGTAGTGGCAATGGGAAATGTGAAAAGGGAAAGTGTGTCTGCTCTCAGGGATTTCTGGGTCCAGACTGCAGTAAGTGTGCCCCTGAAGTTGACTGTTATAAAAGTAAGTCGGACTGTAGCAAACTTTGGCTTATGATAAAAATTTTACAGTAGTTTTTTTAAGGGACAAGTATTTATTTACATATTTACCCATTTTCATGTTTAGCAAATCTCATTCCTTTCTTTACCCTATCCTCTGTTCTTCAATTTTCAGAAAATGCCAAAGGGAAAGTCAAATTAATTTTTGAGACCTTGACTGCACAGGTAAACCAAAAAAGCAATGATGTCAAGGAGAACACACAGGAAAAGAATACCAAAGTCCAGAAGACGCTATTCCAGAAGAAGGATCAGAAGAAGGACATTCAAAGCAAAGATATTGACATCAAACCAAAGATGGCTGGAAGTGGAAAAAAGGGTCTGATTAAAACACTTGAAAAACAAGGGGCTTCTGTTAGTAAAACAACTAACAGAGGTTCTGCGATTGCTACAAAGATCAGTCGCCCAA
This sequence comes from Lampris incognitus, assembly GCF_029633865.1. Taxonomy (NCBI): domain Eukaryota; kingdom Metazoa; phylum Chordata; class Actinopteri; order Lampriformes; family Lampridae; genus Lampris; species Lampris incognitus. The sequence goes on along the minus strand of NC_079219.1, from coordinate 33,242,449 downwards.
CAGTTGGTCAAGTTCTGCTAAAACATGAGGGCAGAAAGCAAGAAGAGTCCCGTAAAGGCAAAACTACAGTCCTGATTCCTAAAAAAGTCCTTTCAAAAACTGCCCTCAAGACAGTGTCGGTTAAAGATGGGGTTGAAGGTAAACCAAACGCTAAATCTGCCCAACTCAAGGACCAACCTCAAACCAATGAGACCCAAAGCATTTTGAAGAAGTCCAATGGTACTGCTAAAGTTCTTACCATTCTGACCAAGGTCATGGAAACATCTAACAACAAAACTAGAACAGGGAAAGAGACTGTGGAGCAGTCCACATCAGCTGAGAAGAATATTACCCAATCATCTGGACATAAACTCATCAAAAAGGTCAAAGAAGAAAGCATAAATGTGACTAAAATCATGCAGTCTCTCAATAACACAAAGACCGAAACAGGTGTGATTGGTTCTGGGAAAGGATCAGCTCCACAGCGAAGTCAATATGTAGTGAATGTGACCACTGTAGAGACAGCAGATGAGGCTAAAGTCCTTTCAAACAAAACTGCTGTCCAGCCCTCTGATAAGCCCTCCAGGAGGGTAGGAGGAACTGGCCTCGGTTCTGTGAAGATTGTGAACACCACCTCCTACAGCTTCACTCTTGCATGGTCAGCACCACAGGGTATGTTCAGGAACTTCACCGTCACAAGACGAGAGCACAGAGTGGAGGGTGAGGAAGAGGAGGATGAGGAAGTTGAAGGCCGTGCTCTTGAAGGAGAAGATAAGGCAGCCACAGCAAAGAACACAACTGAAGTCCTAGTGCAGATGGAACGGACCAATGGTACTACGCCCTCTGCTAAAGGTCTTGTTCCCCGAAGTAAAGCCGAAGGAAAGAGAGTCTCCATGGTTCTCCCTGGAAATGTTCGTTCTGTGGAGTTCAGCAATCTGCGGCCACAGACGCGCTATACCTTGTACATATACGGTACTGCTCCAGGGAAAAGGTCCAAGATTCACAGAGTAGCTGCAGCTACAGGTAAATACAATGATGCCACAACACCAATAACAAGTTATGAATAAATCACAGAACGTCTGAATTTATGGTTAATTCCTGTATTATTGTAACTGACTTGTTCTTTACTGGAGGTCTTGAATGGGCTAAAACCTAATTTTTTCCTTCTCCTTCTTTTTCCTTTGCCAGGTCCTGAGCTAGCCACAGAGCTGGTGTTCAGCAATGTAACAGAGTCTTCTCTCACAGTGTCCTGGTCCAAACCAAAGAGTACGTTCACAGGCTTTAGGGTCACCTACACCCAATTGGTCTCAGGTCTGTGAAAGTCATTTATAATTATACATTCACAAATGTGAAAACTCAAAAGGATCAGCATATCGATTTGTGTGGCTCATTCACCATTTAAGAAACCGAGTCAAGTGTGAAAATGTAATCATTTACGATGTTGTGCTTATATCTTCCTGTCAGGGGAGAGCAGCTCTGTGACTTTAGACTCCCATCAATCTCACATTGTTCTGTCCAAGTTAACTGCTGGATCCTCATACCTAATCAGTGTAACAACCATTCAAGGCAGGGTTCAGAGTGATGCCCTTACATCCATCATCACCACAGGTACACAAGAGACAAAACATGCTGTCATATACAGTATGAATATAGCATCATGCATGTTTTTATGATTTTGTTCCACCTAATTTCCTTGGTTCTTGGAAAAACAAAAAATGCACTACAGATTTCCTTGTGATTGCAGTGCCCGCCCCTCCAACCCAGCTTCAAGTAATCAACGTTACAGATACACGAGCTGTGCTGCAATGGACACCCAGTCTGGGAAAAGTGGACCGCTTCATCATCAGTTATGAGTCATCAAAAAGTGAGCGTAGCAGCACTGACCTAAGATAAGGACATCACCCAGGACTGGGAATTAAACAATTTTATAATCTTTTTCCCCCCTCTCACAGCTCCTAATGTGACTGTGACAGTGATGCTCTCTGGGAACTCAGTGGAGTACCAGCTGAAGGGCTTGCAGAGAGGCACCGTATACACTGTTAAGGCCCTAAGCCAGAAGGACAGCCTCCAGAGCACAGTCATCTCAACCACATTCACAACGGCTAATGGTGGGTACACTGGCAATAAATAAAGCAAGATTGGAACTTCTTTACTTATTATGTATTAAAAAAAAACATTGAAATGAAAGAAGTGCCTATTCACAAGCACAACCTGAGATGTCACAGAAGAGTTTAATAAGTCTGGCAATGTAAACTAACTGGATGTGTACTCCTGTTTTTGTACTCTTTAGTGGTTAAGGCCAGCCAGGTTGGTGCTCACTTTGCTGTGGTAGCATGGAAAGCTCCAGCTGTTGCTTTTCACAGCTACAGGCTGACCTACCAAGTGGCAGGAGGGGAGACCAAAGTGAGCAATGAATCCTTAACATGTATCCTGCCTTGTTAAATCTAAATTAAAATAGAGCCTGAAAAGTCTGTATATGGGTTTTTGGTTGCGTGTGTGTGTTTCAGGAGGTGATCCTGGACCCCATCATCACAGAGTATAAGCTGACGGGGCTTCTGTCCATGTCAAGGTATACTGTTCTGGTACAAGGTGAAAGAGATGGACACTACTCATCCATTGTCACCACAGAATTCATCACAGGTATGAGCACTTCCTATAGGGCAAAACCCTTCCTAAAAATGCTGCAATAACACCATTTCTTCCTCATAGCTATCCTCAACTCAACTTATCCTTCATTATCCTCATTTCTTCCCATCCCTCAGGGAAACAGCGTTTCCCATTCCCTGCTGACTGCTCTCAGCAGCTGTTGAACGGAGTGCTACAGTCAGGAGAGATGGATATCTACCCCCAAGGGAAAGATGGAGGAGCTGTGCGAGCCTACTGTGACATGGAGACGGACGGAGGCGGCTGGACGGTGGGAAACATCCCCGTCTTACTTGAATAAAATCTGAGCCTTTGTCCAGGGAAATACTATAGTGTATATTCTGTCTTCACAGCTTTCAACTGGCATTGTAATTGTTTTCCAGGTGTTCCAGAGACGGATGAATGGAAAGACTGATTTCTATCAAACCTGGAGTAACTACAGTGCTGGTTTCGGAAACTACAGTGACGAGTTCTGGCTTGGTAAAGTTTGGGCATATGTTGATCCTGATCAAAGCTAACGTCAAAACAAGCAATTAATTAGCCTAATCTTCACCCCCCTCTTCCTCCTTCCACCATTAGGAAATGAGCTTCTGCACAACCTCACCAGCATGGGCTCTGTGAGTCTGAGGGTAGACTTGCGAGTTGGAAATGACACAGCTTATGCCCACTACTCAAACTTCACCATCAACACAGAGGGAAAGAACTATGCCATCACCGTGTCTGGCTACACTGGGACAGCAGGTCTGTTTTTCTATGTTGAACAAAAAGAGAGAGCTGCTTCAAGCATGTAAAGAATAGGCTCTGTGCTTGTTAAGAGAACCAAACACTCTACTTCCTGATTAGGTGACTCTATGAGGTACCATAATGGACGACCATTCTCTACCTGGGACAAGGATCCTGACCCTCTTGGGATCCACTGTGCCAAGGCCTACATGGGTGGCTGGTGGTACAAGAACTGCTACAAGACCAACCTCAATGGTCTCTATGGCATCAACAGTAACAATCAGGTAAGATATACATCTTAAAAGTTATCTTAATGAGGACCCTTTGAATGTCTGGTGGTTTGTATCCACGATTTCATAGCAAATAACTATAGTAAAATCTCTCAATAATGTTTTCAGGGAGTGGTCTGGATAGACTGGAAAGGCAAAGACTCCTCCATTCCCTTCACTGAGATGAAGCTCAGACCATCTGGCTTTCTTCCATTAACCCGCGGCTAAATATGTCCTTTCATCGCTACGACCTTTTCAATCCCAAAACTGTCTGGAAATGCCTTTATTGCATCCACGTTTCCATCAACCTGCATACACAGTACAGTGGTTTTAACAACTGTGCTGACAGCTTGAAGTACGATTCAAAGAACCAAGAATGTGTTTTGTTTTGTTTTGTTATTGTACATCATGAGCTGTTTCTTTAAAAAGGTACCAATGGAAAAGAAAGATATTGTTCAATTGTTCAATCTCCATAAAGTTTTGCCTCTAAGACACTTCAATTGTACACCACCAAGGTATGCCACCCCACTACTACTGTAATTAAATATGCACTGTTTTGCTCTGTTGGAATAAATGTGGCTGAAGTGGGTCTAATGTGTCGGTAGCTTTACTTTACTGCTCTATGAGTGTACCACAACACCTGAATGAACAAGCTGGGGACAGAAAATTAATAAAAAGTAAATTTTAACACCCAAATCCCATCCATCCATCCATTATCCAAATCGCTTATCCTGCTCTCAGGGTCATGAGGACGCTGGAGCCTATCCCACCCAAAATCCCCACACCCAAATCCCTTTTCATAAAAAGTATCTCTCCTTGTTCCTTCCCAGTTTCCCCACAAGATGAACAAATTCATGTACACCTATCCAGTAAGTATCCAGTACTTAAGTAAATCTCTGTCAACCAAACTGGATTCATATATTTTGTTCTTCGCTTACACCATTTTCCCCACAAGAGGATTGGATGCTCTTTTCTATGTATTTGAATACTGTACATGTGTAATAGCTATGTTTGACATCTTGCGTCGTTTATCAAGCACCCCTCTCTTTATGCTCAGCGTCACAGTTCTTGGCTGGGCTATAGCAACGGGGCTAAAACAATATTTAGCCATCCTTGAATTTGGTGACAACACAAACACGGTATTAAGAGCTGGTACGTCAAGGGGTTAGGATGAGAGGAATATAAAAGGAGAGAGAAAGGCAGTGACTGGCTTTTGGACGCGGGCCAGTGAGAAGTCAGAATGGCTGTTGGGATAACAGTGATGAGTGTGGGAGCTCTGCTTGTGATCATCTTTCTCTGGATGGTACTAGTGTGCATTCCGGGGCACAGAGACAATCCCACACAGAGAGATCAAAATGGCCATCAGTCGTCAGGTAATTACATTTTGTTGGTTTTTTTTTTTTGTCATTCCAATTTCACCATAGAGTTTTCATTTGATAGCTATCTGTTATCACGTTGATCAGATCAGGACAGATATGCAGCAATTCAGAACAGCTACAGACAGGTGACAAATTAAAGGAAAAACCAACATAAGGGGTCTTAATAAGGTGTAACAAGTCTCCAGAACAGCATCAATGCTCCTTGTCATAGATTCTACAAGCCTCTGAACTCTATTGGAGGGATGGACACCATTCTTACAAAAGATATTCCCTCATTTGTTGTTTTGATGATGGTGGTAGAGAACACTGTCGGTCCAAAATCTCTCATAGGTGTTCAGATCTGGTGACTGAGAAGGCCATAGAATATGATTTACAGCATTTTCATTCTCATCAAGCCTTTCAGTAACCCCTTGTGCCCTGTAGAAGGGGGCATTGTCATCCTGGAAGAGACGACTCCCATCAGGATAGAAATGTTTCCTCGTAGGATAAAGGTGATCACTCAGAATAATTTAGTATTCATTGATTTGATTTGATATACATTAATGATCCCTGTAGGGAAATTATGCTCTCCATTTAACCCATCCTAGCTGAGTAGCTAGGAGCAGTGGGCAGCTGCCATGCAGCACCCGGGGACCAACTCCTGTTCGTCTTGCCATGCCTCGGTCAAGGGCACAGACAGGAGTATAAACCCTAACATGTATGTCTTTTTGATGGTGGGGGAAACCGGAGCACCCAGAGAAAATGTACCGCAGACACGGGGAGAACATGCAAACTCCACACAGAGGACAACCTGGGATGACACCCCCCCCCCCCCCAAGGTTGGACAATCCCGGAGTTCGAGCCCAGGACCTTCTTGCTGTGAGGTGTTAACACTAACCACTGTGCCACCCAATTTGCAGTGACCCCTTTAAGGGGATAAGTGGACCCAAACCATGCCAGGAAAATGCCCCCCCCCCCACACAGCATAGCAGAGCACCCAGACCCCCTCACTGTAAGGGTCAAGCACACAGGTTTTTCTTTTCATTTGTCACCTGTCTGTATGTATCCTACTAAACTTGATTACTATTTTACTGAACAAATTGATGAGTAAATTCTCTTACTCTCTTCTCAACTTTCTCCTCTCTATCTCTCCTGAGCTAGCAGCTGAGTCTCAGCTATGGGGATGTTTCCTTTCATTTCTCCCCTGCTCTTCCTCTCCTTCTCTCCCAGGTCCACTCAGCCTCCCCATTTTAGGCAACATGCTGGAGCTGGCACATGACCATTTACCAATTCACCTAACCAACCTGGCACAGAGCTATGGAAATATCTACCGTCTGAAGTGTGGCAACACCAGTAATCATTTGGTTTCATCTATTTTTTTTTCCAATTTGTAATGTCCGTAGACGCTTTATCTTACTGATATAAGAATAATTCAAGAATGAGCCGACTTCGTAGGTTCTTAACTGTGTAGCTTCTACTAGCGTCCGTTCAACATACAACCTTCATAACATGAGCGTCTAACTTCCTGTATACGTCACACGCACTGCACGTACACCCGTGGGTAGGTCAAGTTAAACAAGTGACAGGACCTTCAAAATAATAACATCTTTCATTCATTACATCTCCCCCTCTAAGATGATTTTCTAAACATTTCTCTGAACATTTACTGCCAACAATTTTAACTCCAGTTTAGCAACTCCTGACTTTAACCGTAGCTTTATTTGACGAATAAAATAATACCATTTTCTTTCTTTCAGCAACTGTAAAACAGAAAGAGCAAAGACATCAAACATCTTTACAGTGTCCAACATTTTACTGACAGGCCTGGGGTGTAAGCTTTAAAGAGTCCATAACTCAACTGAAATATTTATATTTTAATTCCAACCTGTATATCACCCCCCTTTTCAAAAAAAATATAAAAAAATCTCCCACAGTACACAAGTCCATATGCCTCACAAATCCAGCCGGATTGCTGGCTTGCTCACCCTGCCAGAGCGAGTAACATGTGGTGTGGAAGTTGGCATTTCTGCTGCTCGGGACTCATCCGTGTTTCCACTCTCCCCTGGAGTGACATGGTCAGGATCCCTGCTGACAAAGGTGAGTGTTTTGGGTGTGGCCAACAGGTGGCGCCTGTTCCTTCTGTAATGCTCACCTTGAGCTGTCTCCACTATGTAGGATCTGGGAGTGGAGCTCTGACTGTGAACAACTGCTGGCATTGTCCGTGTTTTCTGTCCATCAAGTTTGGTGAGTACTGCGTCACCCGAGTTCAGTGGGCGCAGTGTCCGCACGCCGTTCCTGCGGTTGTAGTAGAAAGCCTGCCTCGATTTGGCTGCGGCATCAGCGGTTTTGATCAGTTCCTCTTTAGGCCAGGCTGGTTTCAGGTTATGCTGCAATGTGGGTAAGGTGGTTCTGATTCTCCTACCCATGAGCAATTCCACTGGACTGGCTCCAGTGGAAGAAGAGGGTGTAGCTCTGTATGTCAACAGGGCGAGGAGAGGGTCTTCCTGTCTTAATATGCTTTTGGCTATCTGAACAGCCCTCTCTGCCTGTCCATTACTCTGGGGGTAGTGTGGGCTTGAAGTCACATGTATGAAATCATAATCCTCACTGAACCTACTCATCTCTTCTGAAACTAGCTGTGGCCCATTATTGCTAACTACAATTTCAGGGATACCAAAACGTGCAAATGTAGCCATCAGCCTAGCTACAACCTGACTGCTAGTAGTTGTTGGTAGATTTAGGATCTCCAAAAACCTGGAATAATAGTCAGACACTATCAAGTAGTTTTGCTTTTTGTACTCACACAGGTCTATGCCAACTTTCTGCCATGGTCTGGATGGGAGCTCACTTGACATTAAAGGCTCTTTTCTCTGTGTGTTCTTGTGTTCTCTGCAGAATTGACATTGCTGTATCTTTGTTGTAATGTGCTCTGTCATTTTGGGCCACCACACTGATTGGCTAGCTCTCTCTCTGCACTTAACTATCCCCTGGTGCCCATCGTGTATTCTCTCTAAGATCACCTCCCTCATCTCTGTGGGAATGACGATACGACTGCCTCTGATGACTAAACCATCTACCTCAGATAACTCCCCTCTCACCTGATAAAAGTCTCTGACTGTCTCCGGCACTTTATCGACATACTCAGGCCAGCCGTGTCTGATGAAGCCCAACACTGTCTGGAGCTGCAGATCCCCATCCATGCTCTGTTTTATCTCCTGCATCCTTTGAGGTGTGGCAGGCACCTGGCACACGATGGCATCGATGTGCGCCGCAAAATCATCATGAGAAGCACCATCTCCGTAGCGCTGCTCTGGGCCTCTGGAGAGTGCGTCAGCCACAGCTAACGTTTTGCCTGGTGCGTATTCAGCCACTGCATTGAAACGTATCAGCCTCATTAACAGTCTCTGGCACCTAATGGGCACATTATCCAAGTCTTTGCTGTTCATGAGAGGCACTAGTGGTTTATGATTGGTGACAAGTCTGAAATTGTCAAGCCCAAACAAGTACTTCTCGAACCTTTCACATGCCCAGACGCTGGCTAAGCACTCTTTCTCGATCTGTGCGTACCTTGTCTCTGCGTCACTCAGCCGTCGGGAGCAGTAGGCCACGGGCTTCCAGTGTTCCCCGTGCTGCTGGAGCAGAACGCCCCCCAGCCCGTAGCTGCTGGCATCTGCTGACACCACCGTAGCCTTAGTGACATCATAAAAGGTGAGTACCGGGGCGGTGGCGAGTGCTGCTTTAAGGTCTTGGAATGCTGTGTTCTGTGCAGGTCCCCACAGCCACTCTGTCATTGCTTTAAGCAGTCCATAAAGCGGCTGACCTACAGTGGACAGCTCTGGGACGTATTTTGTCAAATGGTTCACCATCCCGAGGAACCTCTTGAATTCCGTCACGTTCTGGGGCTGAGGAAAGTTCTCTATTCCGGCCACTTTGTCCGGGTCAAGTCTGATGCCTGCCTCGTTGATGACGTGACCAAGGAAGCGGACTTGTTTCTGTTTGAACTTGCATTTCGCCTGGTTCAGTTTGAGACCTGCTGTTTCAATGACCCCCAGCGCCTCTGCTAGGCGCCGGTCATGGATTTCCTCAGTCTCTCCATGTATAAGGATGTCATCCATGTACACCTCTGTGCCCTCTAGCCCGGTCAGAGTTTCCGCCATCTTTCTCTGGAAAATCTCTGGAGCACTCGTTATACCAAATGGAAGGCGGCTGAAAGCATACCTCCCAAATGGGGTGATGAAAGTGGTGAGCCTCCTGCTGTCTTCATGCAAGGGGATCTGGTAAAACCCACTTGCTGCATCCGACGTTGTGAAGAACTTTGACCCTGCGAGCATTGGCATTATTTCCTCCATAGTGGGCAGCACGTATTTCTCACATTTCACCGCTCGATTCAGCCTCCTGAGGTCAGCGCAGTAGCAAACCTTTCTTGTTCGGTTTCAGCACCGGCACCATAGCAGCGCACCATTCTGTGGACTGAGTCACTTTTTCAATAATGCCCTCATTTTCCATGCGCTGCAGTTCTTTCTTAACCAGTGGTACAAGTGGCAGCGGTATCCGTCTGGCTGTATGCACCGCGTATGGCTGGGCATCCTCCACCTGAGCTATTTTCACTGGGTCTGTTTTCAGCAGTCCACTTGAACCGAAAACTCCACTGACCTCATCCATCTGCTTCACTAGACCCATCTCCACTGCCTCTGGATGACTCAGCAGACAGCTGCCTCTCCCCTTGATCACATACACTGGAAAGGAGTATTGTTTCTCCTTGTAGTTGGTTGTGGCTTGAAACTGTCCTATGCAGCTGATGTTTCCACCTGGGCTTATGAAGCATGTGTCAGGAGGCCCCAGTTTTATGTTTGGCTTCAGCTTTTTAAATGTCCCTTGGTTGATAACAGTAGCGTCAGCCCGTGTCAATTTTAAAGGTTATTGGTACATCACTTATTGTTAAACTAACAGTCCAATCTGCTCTCTTTGCCAACTTCTCCCAGAAAGTACAGCTGTTTAACCTCTTCAGTGACTTCTCTCAACGCTTTAGAGTGACATACACGCTCCCAATGTCCCTTTTTATGACACTTGTTGCACTTACTGTTCATTGCAGGACACTTCCGCTCATCGGTGTGCTGCGTCTTGCCGCACCTCCCGCGTTCATCTACTTTGCTGGTTGCAGGACTGCTGCCACCATGACGCTGTCCGCCCTTTTTGCTTTGGTGTCCGTCCCGCCGTCGGACAACGTTGACGTTAGCCAGCTGGGCCTCTGGTTGGTTAGCTTGGAGGCTGAGCTGCTTTGTTATTGCCTCCGCCTGGCGCACTTGTTCAATGACTTTCACCAGAGTAAGGTCCGCTGTGAGCTGGAACTGACGGGAGAGCACTTTGTCTTTTATGCCCACTACCAGACGATCTCTGATATGTTCATCCCCCAAACTCACAGTGTTCAGACAGCTCATACAATGTCCGGATGTACATCTCCGCTGTTTCTCCTGGCTGCTGGCTACGTTGATAGAAGCATGCCCTCTCATGTATGATGTTACGGCGGGGAATAAAGTAGTCGTCGAACTTTTTCAGTACGATATCATAGTCCACTTTATCACCCTCCGCCGCGAAGTCAAACGAGCTGAATATCTTTTCAGCCTCGCTTCCCATTGCATAAATCTGCGAACACACTTGAATCTCTCCGTGGTCTTTATCCAGCTTTGTCGCGAGCCTGAAGCGCGAAAACCGTTGTTTCCACGCCGGCCATTCAACGGGGCAGTCAAACTTGAATTCACTCGGCGGATTAAACTTCGGCATGACCACTAGTGTTCAGATACACAGACTATTCTGACACCATGTAGTGTCCGTAGACGCTTTATCTTACTGACATAAGAATAACTCAAGAATGAGCCGACTTCGTAGGTTCTTAACTGTGTAGCTTTTACTAGCGTCCGTTCAACATACAACCTTTATAACATGAGCGTCTAACTTCCTGTATACGTCACACGCACTGCACGTACACCCGTGGGTAGGTCAAGTTAAACAAGTGACAGGACCTTCAAAATAATAACATCTTTCATTCATTACACAATTCATCTTTCACAATTATTGGCAAAAAAGAGCTGAAGCAAGTCACCTTTATATTAAAGAAACTATAGCTACACCCTAAAGGAAAAGTACTTATTAACCCATTTCGGCTCAGGGATTAGAGAATGTACCATGAGAAAAAAATTACAACAGACTTTGTTTTTTTCATTTGAATTGGAAGAAATTTAGTGTCAGTGTAGCCTGACCACATAGCTATGCATCGGAAATTTGAAATTAGTGCTAGCTCCCATTTTTATGCTTCTTCTGTTTGCCAAATTTGCGATTTTCTCAGAAATGCTGCAAAATTAGCATTACAGTATTTTTTCCAACAAGAAATACCATAAGTAGGCACACCTACATCAGAGCTTTTTATTATTTGACGTGTTCTTAATGGTAATATAGCATTAATTTCATTCAGCTCATTATGTGTTTTGCACTTGAGTCTTTTTCTTATTGTACTTTTTAGTGTCTGGTCGCAAAGGGTTACTTTTTTAGGAGATTACTTATATTTTTCAAAAAAAAATACTCATTCAACTTGGATGACTTTCACTCTCCTATTAAAACAGACCAGTGATGTGGAAATAACCATAATTTATTAAGTGTAAATTGATTTTTTTTCAGAAAAATATAGGGATCTACAAAGAAAAAGTAACCAATGCTCAGAGACAAAGAATAGCACAATTAGAAAAAAATACTGTTGTCAAATGCTTTGGTTTAATTCATAATGTACTTATTCATAATATTTGTGCTTAGATGAGGTGAGTAAAGGAATTTCTAAACTTCAACAGTGAGCACAAATTGGGTTGAACTTCTTTTTTGTTCAGCATGCATGTAACCCTGTGTAATCTGACCAGCAGCTTAACATCTTGCTCCATCAAGCACTGAAGACTGTGATCGTCTTACGCCAGCTTATTGACAGAGAAAGTGTGAAACTGAGAAATAAAACAGAATTACCAAAGTCACTTAAATTTTGAGTAGATGAGTTACAAACACCATACAATGATAATTGTCTAAAGAAATAACAGAAAATATTGTAGCGTTTACCAACAGATCACACTTTAAACACACTTCAGAACTTACAACTGAGCGCTGCTTTATTCACGGCTGTTGTCAGCCACAGCCACACCGGACAAATTGCCATTAAAACCCGACTCACAGGTTCTCTCTCTCCCAAAGGCCTGACCCACTAACCCTTGACCCTGCAACAGTGTACCATCCCCCAGAACAGCATAACATCTCCCCCAACTGTGTACAACTAACACTTAAACCCCCCTGGTTAACCTGAACATGCTACACTACCCCGCCCCCTTATTAAAGTCCTTGACCCCGAGGGCAAAGTCTCTAAACCTCAGAGGAGTTCTCCAGCACCACTTCGGTTATCTTGTAGGCATTCTCTCCCCTTGTCTGTCCTCCCCTGGCTCTGGTCGGGGTTGCCCTGCCCCCCAAAGAGGTGATCTGGGCACTGGTGCAGCAGATTGGGTCCCACTTATTGTGTCATCAGGGCTGGCTGCTACAACCCCCCCTTCCCCAGATGTCACAGTAGGCAACATGGGTGTTCCCCCCTCCCCTCCAGTCGCCTGAGGCATTGCAGAGCCCCTGTATGGCAAAAGCCGGTAACAGTGTAGTGCCACTTTGTAGCCCCGTAGAGGTAACTGTACCCAATGGACAACCTCTCTTAGCCACTCCAAGATCAGTTTAGGGCACCTGCCCTTCTTTCGGATCAAGTTGTAGACCCAAACTAGCTCCCTGGCTGGAAAGTGTTTCTCCCTGGCATGGAGGTCATAATTCCTTTTCTGTCGCACCCCTGCACTTTGCAGTTGCCTCTGGGAGTATGCACTTGCGGTGTCCAAACGGTCCTTAAGCTGTCTGGTGTAGCTCGGACCTGCAGGGGTAGATGGTATATCCGGGGTCCATCCAAAGGCCAGCACTGCAGGGGTCCTCATTTCCCTGCCCAACATGAGGAGGGTCAGTGTGCACGCAGTGGAGTCCTAAACCACGGAGCGGCATGCCATGAGAACCAGGGATAAGTGCATATCCCAGTCGAGCTGATGGGTGGATGTTAAGACGGACAACTGTTCAGCTAGCGTGCAGTTAAACCGCTCCACTAACCCATCACTTTGGGGGTGGAGGAGTGTTGTGCGAGTCTTAGTGATTTCCAGCCACTCACACATGGTGGAAAAAACACTGGATTCAAAATTTCTCCCCTGGTCACTATGTATGGATTCCGGGACCCCCAGCCTGCTAAACATTCCTTCAACCAGGGCTGTAGGAGCCTAAATGCAGTTTATTGATAAAACATAGAATATAAATATTTGACCAATTAGCATGCAATTATTTACAGTTCATATTTACAGTAATGCAATAAGTTAATTGTTTGATTCCTTGCACTTAAAAGGTGTGTGAATAATTGTTGCTTCCAAGTAACTGCATGGACCTTTAATTGTCTTTTGATACTCCAGCCAGGAAAGTGGGAGAAGAATGGGGGGGGGGGGGTAGGAAAGGAGAGAGTGGAGCCACAGTTTGTTTGTTTTTTGGACCTCTCCGGCTCCTGTTCTAATTAAACTTTTTTTTTGGTAATCAACAATCGTTCTGTACCAAATATTTCTTGTGTCAAAGTAAACACTTAAACTTTACAGAGTGGTCCTGTGGATATACAGTGCATCCGGAAAGTATTCACACCCCTTCACTTTCCCCACATTTTGTTATGTTACAAGCTTATTCCAAAATGGATTAAATTCCTTTTTTTCTCATCAATCTACATACAATATCCCATAATGACAAAGCAAAAAAGGTTTTGTAGAAATGTTTGCAAATTTATTAAAAATAAAAAACTGAAATATTGCATGTACATAAGTATTCACACCCTTTACTCAGTACTTGATTGAGGCACCCTTGGCAGCGATTACAGCCTCAATTCTTCTTGGGTATGAAGCTACAAGCTTGGCACACCTATATTTGGGGTATTTCTCCCATTCTTCTCTGCAGATCTTCTCGAGCTCTGTAAGGTTAGATGGGGAGCGAGGCTGGACCACTCAAGGACATTCACAGACTTGTCCCGAAGCCACTCCTTCATTGTCTTGGTTGTGTGCTTAGGGTCGTTGTCGTGTTGAAAGGTAAACCTTCGCCCCAGTCTGAGGTCCTGAGCGCTCTGGAGCAGGTTTTCATCAAGGATCTCTCTGTACTTTGCTCCATTCATCTCTCCTCAATCCTCACTAGTCTCCCAGTTCCTGTCGCTGAAAAACATCCCCCACAGCATGATGCTGCCACCACCATGCTTCACTGTAGGGATGGTATTAGCAAGGAGAGGTGCCTGGTTTCCTCCAGATGTGATGTTTGGCATTCAGGCCAAAGAGTTCAATCTTGGTTTCATCAGACCAGAGAATCTTGTTTCTCATGGTCTGAGAGTCCTTTAGGTGCTTTCTGGCAAATTCCAAGCGGGCTGTCATGTGCCTTTCACTGAGCAGAGGCTTCCGTCTGGCCACTCTACCATAAAGGCCTGATTGGTGGAGTGCTGCAGAGATGGTTGTCCTTCTGGAAGGTTCTCCCATCTCCACAGAGGAATGCTGGAGCTCTGTCAGAGTGACCATCGGGTTCTTGGTCACCTCCCTGACCTAGATCCTTCTCCCCTGATTGCTCAGTTTGGCTGGGCGGCCAGCTCTAGGAAAAGTCCTGGTGGATCCAAACTTCTTCCATTTACGAATGATGGAGACCACTGTGCTCTTTGGGACAAGACAAAACAGTCAAGACGACTACTGATGAAGACACAGCAACTGCCCTTTGCACTGACTTCAGGAGCATGTTGGCGAAAGGCGGATTTTGACTAACAAAATGGTTGAGCAACAGCCGGAAGTTGCTCAACTGAATTTCCGAAGAGGAAAGAACGCAAGGGTTTCAAGATCTGGACTTGGATGAAGACAACTTGCCAATGCAGAGAGCATGGGGAATCCAGTGGTGTGCTGAATCAGATCACTTCAAGTTCAAGATCAACCTTAAAGATAGACCACAAACCAGGAGAGGCCTGCTTTCCCTCGTCAGTTCCATCTATGACCCGTTGGAATTTCTTGCTCCAGTAGTACTGCCCGCCAAAAGAATCCTGCAAGATTTATGCCATCAGAAATATAGTTGGGACAAAGACCTGCCAGACAAAGTCATTAAGAGCTGGAAAAGGTAGATCTCAGGTCTGCAACAGCTTGAGAATTTGGGAGTTGACAGATGTGTCAAGACAAAGCAGTTTGGTGCACCAGTCTTTGCACAGCTACATCACCTTGCTGATGTGAGCAAAGTTGACTACGGAACAATAAGCTACCTACTGCTGGGAAATGCAATTGGTGAAGCTCAATCCACCCTGATGATGACAAAGGCAAGGATTGCACCCTTGAAGTCTCCAACCATACCAAGAATGGAACTGACCGCAGCCACAGTTGCAATCAAGATGGACAAGCTTCTGAAGAAAGAGCTTGAACTGGAACTTCACAACTAAATCTTTTGGACCGATAGCACAGCTGTGCTAAAGTACTTGAACAGTGAAAGCACAAGATTCAAGACTTTTGTTGCTAATAGAATCTCAACAATCCTTGAGCACTCTCAGACTTCACAGTAGACATATGTCAATACCACTCTGAATCCTGCTGATCATGTCTTGAGAGGACAGACTGTCGAAGCATTTTTGAAATATGAAAGCTGGCTTTCAGGACCAGGTTTCTTGCTCTGCGCACAAGACCAGTGATCCAAGAATCCAGATCCTGGAATGCTGGACATCAATGACCCAGAGGTCAAAGGGGTAGCTCAAGCATGTCATTCAGGTGAAAGAGCCTAAAGACGCAATAGACCAGTTGATCATCCACTACTCATCTTGGACAAAGCTAAAACGTGCTGTTGCTTGGTTTCTGAAATTGAAGATTTGCTTAAGGAACTGAAAGCAAAGTGAAAGGAACCAAACACATTAAGTGGAGAAAGCAGAATGAATAAGTTCAAAGTTTTCAAAGGAACACACCTAACCTGTGAAGGTTTGACCAAAGCAGAAACAGAAATTGTGAAGTACTGTCAAAAGCAAAGATTCAAAGAAGACTTGGCAATGCTAAAGGAACATCAAAGGGTGAAGAAAAGTAGCTTACTCTATAAGTTGAATCCAGTACTTCAAGATGGAGTCATTAGAGTTGGAGGAAGGTTGAGCCGAGTGGCTATGCCAGATGATTCCAAGCAGCAAGCCATCTTGCGAAAAGATTCGCACATCGCAAAGCTTGTGCTGAGACACGTTCATGACATTATAGCTCATGCCGGAAGGAATCACATGTTGGCTCAACTGCGTCAAAGATTCTGGATCCCAGGAGCGAAAAGAACCATCTGAAAGTTCTTGTCCATGCGCATCACCTGTAGAAAATTACACGGAACTGCTGGCAAGCAACTCATGGCGGATCTACCAAAATGCAGGGTCCTGCCTGACGATCCTCCATTCACAAGAGCTGGCATCAACTACTTCAGCCCATTCCTGGTGAAAAGAGGAGGAGGGCAAGTAAAGAGATACGGTGTCATCTTTACGTGTCTCGCTATACGAGCCGTACATCTAGAAGTCGTATCTTCACTTGACACTGATGCATGCCTCAGCGCAATTAGAAGATTCCTTGCCAGAAGAGTCAAAGAGATGTACTCAGGTAATGGAACCAACTTCCGGTTGGCTGACAGTGAGTTGAAGAAATCGACCAAAGAATAGAACACCAGCAAGATCGCAAAAAAAAAAAACTTGCAACAGAAGGGTGCTGATTGTGGAAGACACGTCACCCAGAAATTCATGGCCACTTGCTAGAATTGTGGAGACTTTTCCTGACAAGAAAGGCCTTGCTCGTCAAGTGAAAGTTCAGACCAAGACCAATGAACTTTGTCGCCCAGTAACGAAACTATGTCAGTACAGCCCACCCTGAGACTCAGGATGGGCTGTACTTGTCATCCGCATATGGCCACGTGCTCACTTCCCCCCACATTTGCGCTGTCAGCTCTCCCATGCACTGAGAGTCCTGCGGCCTCATTTTCACAACATGACCCCTACCAAAAATCACTGTGGCCTTCCCCAGGTCCAGCTGACAGCTGTGATCCCTCAAAAAGTCGAGGCCCAGAATGCACATCCTGCACCTTTGCTACCCAAACAAGATGTCTCATGCTCCTCCCCCCAACCATCAACATCAGCTTTCTCCTCCCTTTTATTGGTGCTAGCTCACTGGTTACTGTACGGAACTGAACAGCTGTGTCCTCCAGCCACGTCCACACTGGCACCAGCTTTGGCCGGACCACCATGACTGTTGATCCTGTGTCCACTAAGGCAGTACATGAAACACCCTCAATACAGATAGGAATGTGGCAAAAGTCTAAAATAGAAGTCCTTCCCACCACAACAACTTCCTGCCCCTCATCCCCGGTGTTATGTGAGGCCCGGCTGACATGTGTGGGCGGTGTATGGGACATTGGTGTGGGGGTGCACAGCGCCCTGCCTACTGCGACCCTGGGTCGTTTCCCATCATTTTAGCCCAGGCAGGGCAATTCCTCACCAGGTGTCCAGTCTGGCCACAGTCCCAACAGAGGCGTGTCTGTGTCTAAGGCTGTGTCTGTTGGTGCCCGGCTTGAGGCAGGACCAGCCCCTTGATCATTTCAGTCACCTCCTCCAGCCACACTAGCTTTTGGGCAGCAGTCTCGCACTCCCCCGCTGCTCTGACCATCAGGGGGGTGTCCACAAACATGCCGTGCTGCGCCGCTTCCATCACCATCTCCCTTTCTAGTGCATACTCCAGCGCTTCATGCAGGGAGTGTGGACAAGCCAGCTGGATATGGGCACACAGGTCAGCTGGGGAGAGTGCCCAGATAACTTGGTCATGGGCCAGCTCAGTTTGCACAGAAGATGGTATGTGTGTGTACACCCGTCTCGTCAAATTCTCAATGTCATTAGCCAGAGTCCGCAGCAGCTCACCCACACGTCTTACTCGGCCATGCAGCTCAGATTGCAGGAGCTTTAGTTGAGCGCACTGCCCAAAATGCCACTCCAGTGCGGTGGTTAACTTGCTGTAATCAGTCCTCTCACTAGGATCCAACAACAGCAGACAAGACAGCACTTCGTCCGTCAAACAAAGAGCAAGTTGGAGGGCTTTCTGTTCATCCGACCAAGCGCTCACCCTGGCTAACAGTTCAAATTCGGCATGGAAAGCCTCCCAGTCTGATTTGCCGATGTACTTAGGTGTTTTATGCCTACTGGTTTATACAGCTCCTGGGCACTGTCATCTTTGTTTACCACAGTTCCCGAAACTCTGACGGCTTTTCCCATGGGCGGTATGGTGCAAGGCCCAGAATAGCAGCCAGCATTTGAGCCTCCAGCAGTGGCTAAGTATGACTCTCCCATGGGTGTCGGCTCTCATTTCATCTCGGTGCCCCTCCGCCAATTATCCCCGGCCACACATTGTCCTCCCGACAATCATGCGGCACCATCATATGCATGCCCATCGTCATCATATGCATGTCCGTCGTTTTGATATGCACTGAAGGCTCCATCTCCAGCAGTAAAGATAGCTGATGCTAACAACGCAAGTGCCCGGTCAACAGATAGCGTTTGCTCTCATAGAATGGGCTCATAGAATGTCCGTATGGTCCAATGTAGAGTTTACTTCTGACACCAGTTGTAGTGTTCACCACTATAAAAAAAACACACACACACACACACACACTTCAGAACTTACAACTGAGCGTTGCTTTATTCACGGCTGTTGTTGGCCACAGCCACGCCATACACACAGCCATTAAAACCCCGACTCACAGGTCGTCTCTCTCTCTCCGAAGACCCAACCCACTTGACCCGGCGACAGTGTACCCTCCCCCCAGAACAGAAAAACATCTTCCCCAACTATGTAGAACCCACACTTATACACCCCTGGTGAACCTGAACACACTACAATATAAATACACAGTGCTGTAGCTAAAATAAGATGAGCAATAATGTTACGCAGTGTAACAAAATATATCGCTTATCTAAAAAAAAAACTGAAATTGACTTGCATATATAGCACAATGCAAGGTAAGAGTAGACTACTAGCTTGCTGAAGCATACCAGCATGGTGCCATCCTGATATGACGTATCAATCAATCATTGTCATCAAAATACTCATATTGTACATCAAACTTAGTAATCATAATCAACAGATGTAAGAACAGTATGTCAATATACATTTGACATACTGAGAATTCTACCAAAGATATTGAACATTGAAGTGGATTGAAAAAAAAGGTAAGTGAAGGCTTGCAATAACTGAGTCACATGGTACAAAAGGTCCCATGCTTAAATGCATACACTGATGTTATACAAACTACTGCCAGATGAGGAAGATAAAACCAAACTAAAGAAAAATTATGTCCCGATGGAGACAGAACAACTTCAAAACAAAAAACAAAAACTTTTTTGGTCACAGTGTGTGTATTTTTCTGTTTGCAGCCATGGTAGTGCTCAACAGCAGCAAAGTCATAAAAGAAGCGCTTGTTAAGAATTGGTCTGACTTTGCCGGGAGACCAACTTCGTACACAGGTTAGGAAGTCACACTTTTTTCGTTTAGTTATTTTGCTCATCATGATTCAGATAATCACGGTTTGCTCCTCTTACTTTGTCAGGTGATATTGTGTGCGGTGGAGGCTGCTCCATCTCTCTGGGTGACTATAGCCAGGAGTGGAGGGCACATCGCCGTCTGGTCCACGGTGCCTTGCAGCGCTGTTCCCAGCAATCTCTGCATGCTGTGATTGAGAAACAGGCACTGCAACTTCGACAGGTGTAGAACAACAGACGTTGGGTTGATTATTTCAGTATGATAAGGGACAGACCGCAAGCCGGTATCAACAGCAACTCATGTTTTTTAAAGTAATACTTTGTAATGAGAAAGTAGAGCGCCTGGACAGCTGCTGTTTCACAACGTTGATCCTTCCAAAAGTCAGGGTTGTTGTTTTTCTTTTTCTTTTTTTTTTAATAGCAGTTGAACCTAATTATCATAATTAGCTCCTGCTGGAAAGGAATGTTGCACTTTTTAGGTTCTGATGGATTATCAAGACAGTGCTGTGGATCTCTCTGAGGATTTCACTG
Source organism: Lampris incognitus (assembly GCF_029633865.1). Taxonomy (NCBI): domain Eukaryota; kingdom Metazoa; phylum Chordata; class Actinopteri; order Lampriformes; family Lampridae; genus Lampris; species Lampris incognitus. The sequence continues at coordinate 33,222,326 of NC_079219.1, read as the reverse complement.
TGGCAGCCAGTAATATCATCACCACCCTGGCCTTGAGAAAAGAAGTGAGTAATATGGTACGGGAGAATATGACAGTACAATTCGATCATTAAGACATTTGCTAGAGACAGAAAAATCTACAATGCTTCAATTTTTAATTCACTATGTATTGTTGCCGAGCATGTTGATACTGGCTTTGGTCACTGTTAATATTGTTCGTTTCACTGAATTTGAGTCACTTAAGATCAGCCAAAGTTTTTTGATCATTTATAACATGTGATGATGCTAATAGAGGACAGTGCATTACAATACTGCGGTGTTTCAGCTGTCAACCTATGTAATCCCTTAGTATGAGAAGAACTCAGCCGAGCTGCAGAGTTTACACAACTGTCTCAATGAGATTGTTGGTCTGTGGGGCTCCCCTTGGATTTCTGCTCTGGACTCCTTCCCACTGCTCAGGGTAGGTAGATGTTGATCATGATGAGGATAAATAACATGGTACATGCTAATCAACATTTAATATGCCTAGAATGAAATTTAACACATATTGTCATGGTCTCCTTTCTAATAGAAACTACCCAATCCTCCATTTTCCCGTCTCCTAAAAGAAGTGGCCAGGAGAGATGACATTATAAGACAACACCTCAGTGATTTCAAGGTTAGTGGGATGAAGGTACATGCAAAAAATTGTAAAAAGTTATTAGAATTTTTTTAAAATTCATGTCACATATCAGATTCCCAATTCATGCCTTACGAATTCAAGTCCAGGTTAAGTTAATTTTCCTCTCTCCCATGCAAAGTCTCAAATTATCAAATGTGTAAGTTGATTGAAAAGTTAAGTTCAAGCAAATTGATAAGTCTGAAAAAATTGGCTATTCTTGCCATACAAATAACATTTCAATCCTGTTGTATCAACCTCTCAGTCGCGAAACACAAAATCAGAAGATGCCATCACAGAGTTACTCCTCCAGGGGGTTGAGCAATGTCATGACCGAGCAAATGCAGTGGTAGGTACTTTACTAATTTACCACTGATTACGAGGGATGACTTCAATGTACAATCACAAGGTTGGGATTAAAGGGTGTTAAAAACAGAATTAAAATCTGATCTGAATGTATTGTTACACATTAGTCCACATAGAAATGATGGTCAGTAAATATTCCCTGTGCTTTTGTCTACAGGTCCTAACAGACACTCATGTTCACATGGCCATTGTGGACCTTCTCATTGGGGGAACAGAGACCACCGCAGCCTGGCTTAATTGGACTGTGGCCTTCCTACTGCACAGACCGGAAGTATAAGATATTGTCCTTAGACATAAATATTTTTCACAAATCATGTTTTATTAATGTCAAACTGACATGGAGAAATCTGCACAGATGCAGTGCACTATCATAACATAATATTCTAGAACATACATATAATTGCACAAAAAAGTGCTTTTTAGTCTTTAACTTGTGGTGTTTCTTCCTTTCACACTTTCACTTTTTCTAGATGCAGAGTAAGGTGTACGATGAGCTTTTTACAGTACTGGAGGGACGCTACCCCAAGTACAGTGACAGACATAGACTTCCCATCCTATGCTCTGTGATCAATGAGGTGCTCAGACTCAGACCTGTGGCCCCTCTGGCAGTGCCACACAGAGCCGTCAGAGACAGCAGGTCTGTTCAATTGCAACAGGTTTATTCTGTTTTCTACAAGTGATTCATCTCAGAGTTATTTGTTTGCCGCCGCATTCAGACCATCGCCTCTCTGTTCCATGTCCTACAGAAACCACACAATGGTTATTTTTCTCTTCTTTGCATTCAGCACTTGGAAGCCTTTACTTAAAGAGTAACTAAACGCTATTCCATTTTAGAGAGTTTGCTGACATCTACAGGTCAGGGTTAGCGCCAGGGCATAAGGAAGGGATAAGTAATTGTTACCGGCCTAGACCTAGGGGAATCTGGGCGGTAGCAAGGATCCACAGACAGTGGGTACTGTGGACCGGTGAGGTGAGCTGGGTAGATAAACTGTGGATCATAGAAGAGAAACGCATGAGTCCATGTTCACTCCAGCTCGAACCAGTTTATTCTCCTTAACATAAAACATTCAGTTCGTTTTAATAAATCAAATGTGCTACAGCTCTGAGCTCCCTGTGAGACTCAGCCTGACGGGGTGGACCTGTCATGGTCTCCCTTCGACACACAGGCAAGTGCCGGAGGTTATATGAGAATTCTTCCTCATCCTCAGATTCACTAGAGTCTGCTGCCTCCCTGTAGCTTGCCTGTAGCTGTCTTGGTCTTTGTTTTCTCGTTGACTTTCCATGACAGTCCTGTTCATGTTCAAGTGGCCAGTCATTCACTGGTAGGAGGAGATTACGGTGAAGCATACGGAGGGTCCCATTCCCTGTTTGTACTCGGTACACAAGTCCGTCTTCAAGCCTTTCAACCAAACGGTGAACCTTATCCTCCCAATATGCACGAAGTTTGCCTGGGCCACCTCTCTCTGACAGGTTTCTGACAAGCACATGATCCCCAGGTTGAAGCACAACTCCTTTGACACCTCGATCGTAGTGATGTTTTCCTTTCATTGAGCTCTTTTTGCTGTTTTCCGAGGCGATCTTGTATGCTTCCTGCATCCTAGAAGCCCATGTCTCTGCGTACTTCTCTCACGTCTGTATCTCCTGCTCTGGTTCATGGTCGAAGAGCAGATCAATAGGCAACCTTGGAGCTCTTCCAAACAGGAGATAGAAGGGTGAGTAACCTGTTGCTTCATGCCGGGTGCAATTGTAGGCATGGACGATGTTTGGCAAATGATCTTTCCACTGAGCTTTCTTTTCCTCCTGTAGAGTGCGGAGCATCTGGAGAAGTGTCCTGTTCAGGCGCTCAACAGGGTTCCCCTGCGGGTGGTAGGGAGTGGTTCGAGATTGGGCGATCCCCGCCAGCTGTTGGAGTCGATAGAAGAGCTTGTTCTCAAACTCCCTGCCTTGATCATGGTGCAGCTTTTGAGGGAAACCAAAACGTGGGATGAAGTCATAGAAAATCTTCTCCACCGCCGTCTTTCCCGACTTGTCCTTTGTCGGATAGACTTGTGCGAACCGCGTGAAGTGGTCTATGAGGACTAAAATGTACTCGTAGCCTCCTCGACTTGGTTTAAGGTGGAGGTAGTCCACACAGATGAGCTCGAATGGACCGTTCGTTGTAATGGAGCCCATTGGTGCTTTCTCTAGAATGGTGGGCCGCTTCTGCTTGATACAGGAACACCGGCGGATGACATAATCTTCAATCTCTCGCAGCATGAATGGCCAATAAAACCGCTGCCTTGCCAGGTGGGTGACCTTGTCAGCCCCGATATGCCCCATGTCGTTGTGCAGATGTTTCAGGACTGTTGACTTGAGTGTATTGGGAAGGACCAGTTGTTTATGTTGTCCTGTCTGTCTGTACAGAATCCCTTTGTCCAGTTTGAGTTTGTTCCATTCATGTACTAATCTTCTTGTTTCTGATCCCATTTGTCTTTTGTCTTGCTCATTCGGATTCCATCCCCTCCTTTTCAAGAATATCACTTCCCAGATGGCAGCGTCGTTTTTCTGGGCTGCTCTGATATCCTCTGGAGTGCACATGGGCGTGCTCGTCGGCAGGGAGTCATCACTAGAACGCAGTTGCAACGCTGCCACCCATGGCACATCTTCCTCTCTTTTGGCATGTTCCCCCTGCCAGATGGCAGAGATGATATCAGGGGGCATGATCTCTGTGTGCTCCCTTATGTGGTCTTGGAGTTTTAATGGATACCGGGACAGAGTATCTGCATCGATGTTCACCCTGCCTTGCCTGTACTTGAGCGTGAAATGGAAGTCAGCTAACTCACCCACCCAGCGGTGCCCGACTGCATTCAATTTAGCTGTGGTTAAGACATAAGTAAGGGGATTATTATCTGTATAGACAGTAAATGTGGGGGCGTAGTACAAGTAATCCCTAAATTTATCACAGATTGCCCACTTTAAGGCGAGGAACTCAAGCTTGCTAGAATGGAGGTGATAGTTCTTTTCAGCAGGCGAGAGTGACCTTGATCCATATGCAATAATCCGGAGCTTGTTTCCATGTTCCTGATACAGCACAGCTCCCAGGCCTTCATTGGATGCGTCGGTGTGTAAGACGAACGGTAAATTGAAATCTGGGTAAACCAGGATGGGAGGATTTGTCAACATGTCAACCAGGCGAGACACCACGGCACTGTGCTCAGGGGTCCATTGGACGGGTGTCTTAGATGGCAACTGGCCACCCTTGGTGCCCTTCAGTGTAGCCTGGGCGGACCTAGATTGGGCAGTTCGCTCACTGGACTCTGTAGGGTTCTCTTGAAGTTTGAACAGAGGGTGTGCTATTCTAGAGAAATCCTGGATGAAGGGTCGGTAGTATCCCAGGAATCCCAGCAGAGCACGGACTTCTCCGATGTTCTTCGGCTCTCTCTCCTTCAGCTGAAGCACTGCTTCTAGGTCTTTTGGGTCTACTTGAACACCTTCACTCGACATCAGACGCCCAACATATCTCACTTGGCGCTTGAACAATTCACATTTCTTTGCGCGTAACTTAACACCATGCTCTCGTAGCCGGCACAGTACTCTTCTTAGATCCTGCACATGCTCCTGAAATGTTTTGGAGAAACAGAGTACATCATCCAGGTATGGAGAACAGCACTCGTCCCTCAGACCATCCAGTACTCCTTCCATACATCGCTGAAATGCTGCCGGAGCATTGGTGAGGCCAAAAGGAAGGCGGAGCCACTCATACAGCCCCCAAGGCGTGCTAAAGGCTGTCAGGTGCCTGGAACCCTCCTCAACGAAGCCCTGATGGTAGGCACTGCCTTGGTCGAGTATGGAAAACCATGAGTAGCCTCCGAGGTTATTCAGTAGGTCTTGAATCCTTGGGAGTGGATGACGATCAGGAACGCTTTTGCTGTTGAGCCCACGGAAGTCCACGCACAGACGTAAACTCTTGTCTTTTTTTTCTCACGCAGACCACAGGAGACGAGTACGGTGAAGTTGACTTCCTGATCCATCCATGATCAAGCAGGTTCTGCACATAGTCCTTAACTTCCTTGTACAGTGGCTTTGGGATGCCATTGTAGGACTTTTGAACTGGTGTTTCATCTTTCAGATGGATTTTCAGTTGCCGGTTTGGAATGCAACCTATATCTGCATCATTCTTGGCAAACACATTTGACTCATGGAAGAGCATGTCACGGACTATCTGCTGTTCATTTTCTCCAAGGTGTGACAAGTCAACTGGTGGGTGCCATTTTTCCTCTGTAGTCTGTGTGTTTGAGTGTGTGTCATCCCTTTTCCTTGTGTTGTTGACTTCATCTGAGTTCACTTGGGCAGAGCAGGTTTGGGCGGTGGGCTCAGGACTCAAAGTAGGACACCTGACAGGTTTTACGTCAATGAATTCCTCGAAGGTCCCTAATGCTGTTCTCTGTGCTAAATAAATATCATGTCTAGTGGAGTTCTGGATCGGGACTTTGGTGCATTTTGATGATCCACTAGGCACATCTACAAGAGAGGGAAACAGCTCTAAACCCTCGGGGCAGTTACTGTCTAAACTCAGCTGAAACAACATTGTCCCCCCACCTGGCCACCCCCTCACTCTACATCTCACTTCTCTGATTTGTCCTGCAGGAATAACAACACCCTTCTTCCCAACTCTCACACTACACTGGGGTGGGGCTTTCTCATGGGCTGTTATCTGGAGAATGGAAATGATGGCCTCTACTGTACTCTCGGTACCACTCAAAGCTTCCTTAAGAATAGCTATAACATCTACTCTATTGCCCTGCTCTGTGTTCTCTCTGATAATCTCTGCGATCACATTGCTACCTAGTAGGGGATTGTTACAATTCTGACTGATCACTACTGGCACTCGGATTGTCACATACCCATGCTTCATGCTACCTAGCTGAAGGTCAATTTCTGCCCAGCCATCCAAGGGAACTTCTGTACCATTTGCGGCTGATACTTCGAGATCAAAAGGCAGGGATGTGAACGGCTGGATTCTGACATGGGGTAACTCTTTCTCAATCCATGTTCTTCCCACGATGGTCACCTGAGCTCCGGTGTCCAGTAGCATTTGGAGAGGGATGTCATTGACATAACAGGAGACCATACATCGCTCTCCTACTAGCTGAGCTACACGTTTTCGTAAGGTTTGTTGACCTGGTGGGTTTGGTGCGGTGGTTTTGACCTTTACTGGTGAGGGCCTCTCGCTGCTGAAGGTCGTCCGCTGCCCTTTTCCAACGACCCCTTCCCCTTTCCCGACGTCTTCCTTTGCAGGCAGCCGATGGCCCGATGTCCTGCCTGGCCGCAGATGAAGCAATGAGGACAGTTCACGTTGCCATTTTGGACACAGTCATTGCACCTGCCCTTGGATTCAGTGACTGGTGGCTGGGAACGAGTCATCATTTGGGTCGGGCCTCCAGGACTCACATTCTCAGCAGGTTTCACCATCTGAGCCATGTGCTGAGTCAAAGCGGACACTTGTGCCGTCAGCTCGGAAATAGCTGCACGGTGGGCCTGTAATTCAGAGTCAACTGCCGTAGGTGTAGTCTGTTCAGTATCGTGTTGAGCTGCACTAGCAGTCACTGGTCTGGTTTTGGCTGGTATACCTTGACGTTTGAGTCTCTCTTCCTCCTCACTGGTTGCTTTGGTAATCTGCTCTAAAAGGAAGTCATCACTAACCTGCATGTTTGAGAGGAAAGGCTTTAAATCACGTCTGACATGGCTGTTCTTCTCATTGAACCCTTGGTAGAGTGTGTGGAGGAATGTTCCCTGTACTAGCTTTGCATCATAGCTAAACCCTGCAGCAGGTTGTTGCGACTCAAAGAGAACCCTCTGCTTTAAACCCATGACTCTATACAAAAACTGTTGTGGGTTCTCTTTGTCATGCTGTCTAGCATTGCTCAACTCTTGATAAAGCTCAGTAACATTTTTGTCTCTGATGTGAGAACGGAGAAACCTCTTTAACCCTTCTACTGTAAGATCATCCTTGTTGCTTAACATTTCTCTAAACACACCAGGTTTAGTGATCTTAAGTACAGTTCGGATAATCTCTGAGTCACTGAACCCGTCTCGCAACCCCTCATCAATCTGTTTGTTCAGACTACCATATGGAATCTCAGAACCAGCATCAGACAATTGACCACCATGTAACTTGAACTCTCTGCGAGGTAACAGGGTTGCTACATCAGACAATCTTACCACCTGACCTGTGACAGCAGAGGGTAAATGCAGGGGAGTCCCGCCGCCAGCTTGGCGGCTGGAATCTGGAGTGGGAGGCTCTCCCGATGGCGTGGAGCTGGCCCTGCGCTCCGTGAAGGGGTCGGTGTGAATGTCTCTGTCCATAGTAGCGGTGTGAGTGTGAATGTCTCCATCTGTACTAGTTGAGTGGGTGGCAATGTCTTTGTCCGTTGAGGTGGGATGTGAAGGCGATTCACCCCCAGTCATGGGAGGTATGGCTTTGCCCACTCCAGCAGAGTCTGTGACTTGGGCAAGCAGCATCTCATCAATCAGGTCAGTGAGGGCGAGGAGTTGACTCATACCCTCATCTTCCATTTCTTTAAGCTTCTTGCCCCTGACGTAGTCAACAATCAGGTCGTAGAGCTCTGAGTCACGAAGCTCTTCAACCGCAGTCTCTGTGCCAGAATCAATTGCATTTGCCACGCCCTGCAGCTGATTGTCACTCAAACCTGAGAGTTTCTTCTGTATCTGAACGATCAGCGTCCGCCGAGGAGGTACAGTCGACATCTTGACTTGACACTTGTGGCCGTCGCTCTCTGGATGACGCAAATTGCAGCCTTCCCTGAAGCTTCTGGGCACCGGATCTTGTCGTTGCAGTAACCACGTCCTCCTCTAGGTGGCGCCGAAGCCCGGACGAGCCCCCAATTGTTACCGGCCTAGACCTAGGGGAATCTGGGCAGTAGCAAGGATCCACAGACAGTGGGTACTGTGGACCGGTGAGGTGAGCTGGGTAGATAAACTGTGGATCACAGAAGAGAAACGCAGTCCATGTTCACTCCAGCTCGAACCAGTTTATTCTCCTTAACATAAAACATTCAGTTCGTTTTAATAAATCATTTCCATGTATTCTACTGTATCACTCACTATACAGTACCAACCAAACAATCACATTTCAAATAATAAACAATAACCCTCTTTGGCAATTTCGATAATATCCAAACGTCACCATTATAATATTATCAGTGACAAATAATACATCCATTTACAATGCACAATTGAAAAAACATACAATTGAATAAACATACTGAAGAACACTATCTTTACTATAAACAACATCCTCTAGGCCACATCAAGAACCGGTATGCATAAATATACAACCCTATGCACGCTCATCCAAAAATGTGGCCACAATTACAAAAGAGCAAACGACCAAGATGGTCATTATGACCGTTTTGGATTTTCAAAGTTGAATAACTTTCTCCTAAAATTGCATGTATTTGCATTTAAAATGAGTTTTAGATCAATTGCACAAAAAAGGTATGATAAGATCTCCCTAAAATGACCACGAGTGGTCAAAAAGACCGCTTGTAATTTGCGCGTGATCGTGCGCGTCATGTCACTATTTATGACGTGTGTTGGTCGCATCATTTCCTTCGCAAACTTCATTGCTCTGTCCTCGAAACACACTAGCGTTCTCCATTGCAGAGTAATAGTCTAAACTTGATTTTTGATTATTGCCAACATGTCTGGTTACAGACACCGTTTCAGACGCACCATGACTACCACCGAGGTGTTGCAATATTTACAGGCGTTGGACAGCAGCCACTTTAAATTGTTTGAAAAATAGTATTAAAAGTTGTTGAAATGTTAACTTTGGTGTCACTTTCTTAAAAGACATACAAATATATGTATTGCATTAACATCTCAATTGCGTATTTATCTTGACAGAACATAGAGTTTAAAAACCCACCGTCGTTCTAGTAGTTTTTTAAGTTCCGGTCGTTGTTTAGGACTGTTTCAATATTTATTTTCAGTTCTTTATATACACTACCGTTCAAAAGTTTGGGATCACCCAAACAATTTTGTGTTTTCCATGAAAAGTCACACTTATTCACCACCATATGTTGTGAAATGAATAGAAAATAGAGTCAAGACATTGACAAGGTTAGAAATAATGATTTGTATTTGAAATAAGATTTTTTTTACATCAAACTTTGCTTTCGTCAAAGAATCCTCCATTTGCAGCAATTACAGCATTGCAGACCTTTGGCATTCTAGCTGTTAATTTGTTGAGGTAATCTGGAGAAATTGCACCCCACGCTTCCAGAAGCAGCTCCCACAAGTTGGATTGATTGGATGGGCACTTCTTTGAGCAGATTGAGTTTCTGGAGCATCACATTTGTGGGGTCAATTAAATGCTCAAAATGGCCGGAAAAAGAGAACTTTCATCTGAAACTCGACAGTCTATTCTTGTTCTCAGAAATGAAGGCTATTCCATGCGAGAAATTGCTAAGAAATTGAAGATTTCCTACACCGGTGTGTACTACTCCCTTCAGAGGACAGCACAAACAGGCTCTAACCAGAGTAGAAAATGAAGTGGGAGGCCGCGTTGCACAACTGAGCAAGAAGATAAGTACATTAGTTTGAGAAACAGACGCCTCACAGGTCCCCAACTGGCATCTTCATTAAATAGTACCTGTTAGAGCCTGTTTGTGCTGTCCTCTGAAGGGAGTAGTACACTACGGTGTAGGAAATCTTCAATTTCTTAGCAATTTCTCGCATGGAATAGCCTTCATTTCTAAGAACAAGAATAGACTGTCGAGTTTCAGATGAAAGTTCTCTTTTTCTGGCCATTTTGAGCGTTTAATTGACCCCACAAATGTGATGCTCCAGAAACTCAATCTGCTCAAAGAAGTGCCCATCCAACCAATCCAACTTGTGGGAGCTGCTTCTGGAAGCGTGGGGTGCAATTTCTCCAGATTACCTCAACAAATTAACAGCTAGAATGCCAAAGGTCTGCAATGCTGTAATTGCTGCAAATGGAGGATTCTTTGACGAAAGCAAAGTTTGATGTAAAAAAAATCTTATTTCAAATACAAATCATTATTTCTAACCTTGTCAATGTCTTGACTCTATTTTCTATTCATTTCACAACATATGGTGGTGAATAAGTGTGACTTTTCATGGAAAACACAAAATTGTTTGGGTGATCCCAAACTTTTGAACGGTAGTGTATATATTTCAAGTTTTACATGCCTTGTTACTTTTGTTAGATTGGCAATATGTGTTTTCAGTTTTGTTTTTCAGGTAATATTTTCACTTTCAATTTTGCTATTCAAGTTCAACCATGTCTCTCTGAAGTTTACATTGTTTAAAAATAGTATTATAGTTGTTAAAATGTTAATTTTGGTATCAGTCGTTTCCTAACAGACATACTAACACATGCAATGCATTAATATCTCAACTGGGTATTTATCTTGACAGAATATAGAGTTTAAAACCCCATGGTCGTTTTAGGTAGGAGTGAAATCCTGGTCGTTCTAGTGTTAAATAGCACAGTGCACAAAGCAGGGGAGACATTTTCCCAAGGTGCATAAGTGGATTTATGAACTCACCACTGGAGCAGCTGGAGTCGCCGACTGTGAGTGCAGAACTGAGCTAATATCAGCCGAATCATTAGCTTGAGCTTGGTTGTCACTGCCACGACTTACTGTCGATAAACGGTGTTGTTCCAAATTACTTTCTGAGGTCCACATTAATTGAATGACGGCTAAGTTGCACATCTTTGTTTTAGCTTTGTTTACCGCTAATAGAACGTACATATTAGTGCCACCCACCTAATGTCTGTACGTAACTATATATTCAGCCTTGTAACATAATTGATTGGTTGGTCATACAATGTGGATATGGTGGTTGTTTTTAATTGGCTAGGCAGGGGGTTGTTTTTTGGGTTTTTTTTAAGCAAGAAATGATTTCCTAAATGCAAAGTATTACTGTTTTCTGCTTTATTTTGCATTAGTGTTAAGTAGTCTATTACCAAATTGTATGACTTAATTTTACTTATTGCTGTAAAAGTATTTCAGTTTTGTTTTGACAGGGAGAGAATTTAATTGAGGGGGCACAGTGACCTTATTGAATGGGCCTGGACCCCCAAGGCCCGTCCATAATGTCGACGTTGCCACAGGTTAAAAACCATGTAAAGCTTATAAAACATGGCAGGCTGGTCTCGGTACTCTGTAATCCAACCTTCCAGACAGCTGGGAAAGTCGAAATTTTCACATCCTACTATTAAATAAAATGCAAAGTAATGCCTCCTGATGTCAGACTTACAAATGGTAAACTCAGGCGGACTTTGAAAACCTCGACTTCACAGAGGTTGTTTCAAGACATCACGTGAACATGGTGGCATGCAGGGATAAATACACTGCTAATTGTAATCAATCGTCTTAAAATGGTCTTTAGCAATTAAAATTAACTGTTGAGTCAAATTTCCTTCATGGCATGATGATAAAATCTGTTATGCTTGCAGAGACAAGAACGTAATCACACGGGTTAATCACAAAACCTAAGTGTTAGCCTTGTTAGCAAGCATACTTAGAACAAATAGATAGGTCACCTTACAGAGCTACAGACTGGAAAACTTTGTGATCCGAAGTTGGAAAAAACAACTTGGAACTTCCTACATCCCACTTTGTTTGGAATGCAGCATAAACATAGCAGAATAAACACAGCTGCAGCCAGTAACATTAATAACGGCTCTGTTGGATGTAGGTGTGGCAAAGAACCAGCATTGACAGCTGTTAATGGTAGCTCTGTTTGTCTGTCAATGCAGATAGATGTGCCAACACACCTAAATCAAACAGCCATTATTAATATTGTGGTGAGCTGGCATGGAAGATATGGATGGATGGATTTCGTTTTAATGGCAGCTCCCGTGTCCCATACATAGTACGACCCCGGGAGTGCGCTTGTATTTTTATACCGGCCAGAATAGACCAGAACTGACTACACACAACAATGTCCCCACCAATGTCGCAGCTGGCGACACCAGTCAGAGTCACAGTCCAACATTCTGTTGGTCAGTAAACGGTCTTCTACTTAGTCCGAGTCGAACCCTTAAACCAGCGTTTCCCAAACCATGTCTCAAGGAACCCCTATCCTGCAGATTTTCACTGTAACCCTGCATAGGTAGCCCTGCTTGTACTTACTCAACCAATCATCTCACAGCACTTAATTATGCAAGATGTGCAACATCTGACATAATTCATTGCTGATTGATTGAACAACTACAAACAGGTACCTATTCAGGGTTGCAAAGAAAATCTGCAGGATAGGGGTGCCTTGAGGACTGGGTTGAGAAACACTGCCTTAAACAACCAACACAACATCATTAAAACACAATTTTAATATGAACAGTCCCATGAGCCCCTGCGCTCTCCCAGCGCGGAGCCGCTGACAGTCGGAGTGACTGCATAGCCACCACCTGAGGGGTCAGTCGTCCCCGACAACCCCATCACCCAATACATAGTGCCCCAAAAGTCCAGGGTGTCACTGCTGGTGAACAGACCGCCCAAAGCACCGTGTGTCATAGGCCGTCTTCTGCCGCACTCTGGAGCCGGCCCCAGCCCGGTGGCTGCAGTAGTCGCAGCAGTGCACGTGCAGCTCCATGTCTTGCCGACAGCCAGGCCAGCCCATGGAGGCGGTGGAGGGTCTTGCCTTTCCCGTAGTGCCCCACCCCCACCGAGCCATGGACCATCTGGAGAAACTCGGGACGCTGCACATGGGCACCAATAGCTGCAGGCGGCCGCTCCCTCGTCCGGGAACTTGCCACCTCCACTACTCCAACCTGTCATGGAGCTCAAAGTTTCCCCATTGAGAGTGGTAGGCCTTTACCTCGGGCCCCAGCGCTGACACCTCTGTCCACTTGGTGCACCACCCCATCTCCAGCCAGCCCCTCACCAGCACAAGGGCCACGTCTGCTTCCTGCTGCTGCCTCAGTTGCTGCTTGGTCAACAGGAACAACCTCTCCTCATTGCTGGAGGTCTGGATGGCTGCATCATCTGGCCTCACCTCTCCTGCCGCTGTCAGCAGCAGCACGCCAATTCCGCACCAGGGCTCTGAGCCTGCTGAGCGGTGACTCGCCGGTCCCTGAACCTGCTCCTCCTCTGGCCGGAGCGGAACACCACGGCTTTTGTGCCAAGGATGACAGTTGCCTCCGACATGTTAACACAGGCTCCACAGCGGGTCAGCAGGTCCAGGCCAATGATGCATAGGTCCCGGATGTTGGCGAGCCAGAACTCGTTGTGTCAGCTCCTGGTCTCCAGCCTGGACTCGTAGTGACCTTCTCCCTCTCATGCCAGCCTTCTCTCCTGTCACCGTCATCAGCTGGGTGTTGGTTGGTGACCACGCCACTGAGAGGGGGTCAGTGGTGCCCAGGAGGATGCCAAGTCACACCAGGGAAATGGCAGACCCCCGTGTCTACCAGGGCCCGGCAGGATCGACCGCCAAGTTGGCAGTCCAGACACAATCCTTTGGTGTGACCTAGGCGGCCAACCAGCGTGCATCGGCCTTAAAGGGGTGCTGGAGACTAGAGTGGCAGTCCCCTCACTAAGCCACCCTGTCGTCATTTCCCCACTGGCCATGCGACTCTGGCTTTTGGTGCTAGTGCAGGGCAGTTGTGGCTATGTGACCAGACTCGTCACACAGGTAACGATAGTCATTCGGCTGGGATGGACGTCGCCTGGATGTTGGAGGCCATCACCGAGACTGTTGTGGTTGAAGCCGAACATGGTAGACGTCCTCTACCACTTCCTCATTGTCAGCCAACCTGACATGTTGTCGAAAAGCGGGGGCCTTCTTCTTGGTAAGCTGCGTGGAGAGTATCACCTCAGCCCATTCAGCTTCATTGAGAGCCTCGCTAAGGGACTGGAGCATGGTGAGGCAAACATGCTGGCGCAACCACTCCAGTGTGAGCCTGCGCAGAAAAGCATGGAGGGCCAGCTCCTCCTGAGTAGCTGCATTGGACTACGAGTAACCATGTTGGGCATGTAGCGGCACATCTGTGGCGAAGGTACCCAGTCTTTCTCCCTCTTGGCAACGGTGGCTGGCTAGCTGCTCCCTGCTCTGGTCAGTGAAGAGTCGTTGCCCGAATCGCCTCGCCAGTGCCATGGTCAGGGCCTGGATTTCCCGCTGCTCCATTGGGGCTCGGTTGAGGAGCACCTGCAAAGCCTTTCCCTCCAACGCCAGAGCCAGATGGGTGGCAGCTTCCTCGTTGCTCCATCCGTTGCCATGCCGCTAATAGGACTTGCGAGAAGTACGGCTCTAGTTGTGTCATCCCGTTGTACTTGGGCAGCTTGGCTGGTGTTCTATGCGCAGCATCTCTCCCAGACGCTAGGGGGCGGTCGGTCGCGGCGGGGAGCAAGAGTTCCCCTGTCTTGGCCTTCCTAGCCTCTAGGGGGTGGTGGAGCCGCTGGGCACTGGAGCCATCAGGATGGGCTGGAAAAATTCCATCTCTGGCAGACTCCCTCTTTCGCCACACCAAGTTTTCCAAGCGCCAATGGGCCTGCTGGATGGCCCGCTCTAGGCGCTGGACCGCCTCCATTCTTTAGTTCAATCCCACTTCTGACAATGTGGCGAGCCGACGTGGAAGAATGAGTCGAGAGGCAGAAATCTCGTTTTAATGAAATCTCCCGTGTCCCATACACCGCACGACTCCGGGAGTGCTCTTTTATTTTCACACCGGCCAGAACAGACCAGTACTGACTACACACAACGATGACCCCCCCCCCCCCGTTACAACTGGCAACACCAGTCAGAGCCACGGTCCTACAGTCAGTCAGTCAGTAAATGGTCTTCTACTTAGTCCGAGTCGCATCCCCAAACAAACAACACAAAAATAACCACAATATGAACACAATTTTAACTAACAAGCACAACCCCATGACCCATGAGCCCCTGCGCTCCCCCAGCGCGAAGCCGCCGACAGTCGGGAGCAACCGCCTCCCCCGGTCGCTACAATATTATCTGCAGCTGTGTTTATCCTGCTGCGCTAACATAATACAGTACCTTGACCAGCCAGGCATGTTTTTAAACTTTACGTGGTTTTTAACCTGTAGCTGTCAGCAACATTACTAAGATGCTCCACGGTTTAGTTACGCTTTAAACAATCGACTCTGTGCATAACTGTAGTCCACCGACTTCCGGATTGTACTGCAGCGGTCATACTAGTTTCCTGTTGTTGGTGCGTGTTAAAGTGCGTTGTTACTAGAGCTGTGAACGAATGCCAAAAATAGGCCTCGAACGAATAACGAATATTACACACTGAGGTTCGAATGGCATTCGAATACCTTGAATTTGCATATCACCCCCCAAAAACCAATACAGAGAGAGTAAGTCTATTGTAGCCCGTGTTTTTATTAACAGCATATTTATGACAACATACAACTCCAGCACATTGTCCGCACATATTAGTCCAAAAACTGTTGTTGAGCACCCCTAAACATAAAATAAATCTGACTAGGAAAAGGCCAGATGATGTTAACTAGGGCCTACTCTAAGTAACATACAGGTAAAATAAATCTGACTAGGAAAAGGCCAGATGGTGTTAACGAATTTACCGTAAGTAACATAGGCATAGTAAATTATCCATGACCCACGGGGCTTAAAAAAATAAAATCAAGAGTCCTACTCACTGTAGTAGTATAAGAAGTTGTGCTAATAGTGGTTTGCGAGAAAAACCAAAGCGTCCACGTGTTCAGACTCGAGAGCGCTCCTTTTTTTGGTGACCATGTTTCCCGCATAAGAAAAGACACGCTCAGAGCGCACGGATGTCCCTGGCACGGCGAGGTATCTCTGAGCCATCTTCCCGAGGTGTGGATATATTCTCTCTTCGATTTTCCCATTAACAGCCCAAAACCCAAAGAATTTCCATACGTAACTTCTCAGATGTTGTGGAGTATGAATGACTCTCGCAGGAGATGTGCTAGTGCTAGTGCTAGCGCTTGGGTCACAGCCAACGTTCTTCTCGGATTCCGCCATTTCCTGTGTTCTATGAGCCCGCCCGCTCGGCGTGGGAACTGACAAGAGCTTTTTAATTTCCGGTTTTACTACGGATGTAGGCTATGCTTATTTTCATAAAATACGTTTCACGAAACCATCATTTATTTCCATTTAAACGTGTGTGCATTAATAATAATAATATTAATAAGGGGGAAAAATATATTAAAAAAATATATTACAAAAAAATCGAATTTCATATTTTCATATTCAAATTCGAATATTATTACCATAATTCGAATGTACATTCGAATTTCAAATGCTATCTGACAGGCCTAGTTGTTACCTTCTACTAATGAGACGTTACAACTCGTTTCAACCCCACGGGGCTATAAACTTTAATAATAACTTCGGCACGTAAGGTTATGCATCATGCTCGGTCCGTTATTCCAGGTGCAACAACCTAAACGACCCCTGTGTAAACAAGGAACTAAACAATGGTTCCTAACAATAGTTCCTATTTTTACATCCTTTCTCTTTTCAGTTTCTTCTTTTTTTTTAGAACCTTTAATACATTTGCACAACATTTGTGATTCACTTTTTTTTCTTTTTCATTCATGCCCCCCCCCCCCCAAAGTCCATTAGTGCTACAGATCCATTCATCTATGTGAGGTCACAAAGTCTTTGTATCGCTGCGGCTGCACAACAGAGCGGCCTGATCTGGTGGTAACAGGGTTGGCCCTGTCACCAGTGTCCTTGGTTTTGTTTCCTGCTAAGACACTGTGAGAAGGAACACTCTCTGAATGTCCGGGTTCAACACTCTCTGGCTGACTGGGGCTGCTGATCTCCATGTCCATAGTGTCAGTGAAGATTGCCCCTGGTGCATGCCTGAGGTGTCTGCGATTTCTCCTGATGACACCACCCGTGTGCAGCTGGACCTCATAGGATCTCCTATCGACCGGCCTCAGCACCTTGCCCACTCTCCAGCCAGTGTGGGGTGCGAGAGGCTGAACTCTCACACATTCACCTGGGGCAAGCGTGTCCAAGTCTTTAGCCGACCTGTCATAGTATGCCCTCTGCCGTTGTTGGTTATTTTGTAAATCCTGTTTCACCTGCACAACTTTCGGCTGTAACAGGCTTGCCTTGGTTGGCAGTAGTGTTTTGGTACGGCGACTGAGCAGCCGCTGTGCTGGTGTGGTATCAGTACCCTGTGATGGTGTGTTGCGGTGGTCCAGAAGGGCGAGATAAGGATCCCGTCCAGCAGCCTTGGCTTTGAGCAAGAGTCTTTTTGCTGTCTTAACAGCTGACTCAGCTTTGCCGTTGCTTTGCGGGTAACCTGGTGATGAGGTTTTATGTTGAAATCCCCACAGTTGACTGAACTTCTGGAATTCTTGTGACGAATACTGTGGGCCATTGTCCGAGATTACAATATCTGGGATACCTTGGCGGGCAAAATGAGCTTTCAGCTTCCGTATCACTGTGGTTGACTTGGTATCTGCCAGGTAATCCATTTCCCAAAAATTTGAGAAAAAAATCAACAATTATGAGGTAGTCTTTGTTTTCAAACATGAACAGATCCGTGCCCACCTTTGCCCACGGCCTGCTTGGCACATCATGTGACATTAGTGTTTCTTTTTGTTGTTTAATGTCCATTGATCTGCAGATGTCACACTTTGCTATATATGATTTTATTTGGTCGTTCATGCCCTGCCAATAGACACACTCCCTAGCCCTCCGTAGGCATCCTTCCACACCCAGATGTGATGCGTGTAGGCGGCAAGTGATGTCTTTCCTCAATGCATCAGGGATGACAGCGCGCTCACTCCTGAACACTATTCCATCTTGGTGGCTTAACTCCTCTTGGAATGAGAAGTAGGGCTTGATTTCCCTTGGTGTTTTTGACTTATCGTCAGGCCATCCTTGCTGCATCATTTTGATGAGAAGCTGCAGTGTTTCATCCTCTTTTGTGGCAGATCGTATATCATGTAGCCTGTCTGCTGCGATAGGTAAGTGTTGTGCCATGTTGACAGTCTCTAGTTCTGCATCCGGTGCACTCTCAGGAAGATAAGCTCTGCTCAGAGTGTCTGCTAGCAGCATGTCTCTACCTGGCACATATACTACATCTAGATCATACTTTTGTATGCGCAGCATCATTCCCTGCAGCCTTTTGGGTGCACTTAATAGAGGTTTTCTCACTATTGTTTCCAACGGTTTGTGATCACTTTGCACCGTCACTTTTCGGCCGTATGTGTACTGGTGAAATCTTTCCATACTAAAAAACCATTGCTAAGAACTCCTTTTCTATTTGTGCATACCCACGCTCTGTTTGAGTGAGTGCTCTGCTTGCAAATGCTATTGGCTTACCCATCTGCATGAGCGCTGCGCCTAAACCTGTGTCTGAAGCGTCACACTGCACTGTGAGTTCCTCATCTGGGTTGTAATATTTCAGTACTGGGACCTTTGCTATAGTCTCTTTCAATTTGAGGAAAGCCTCCTCATGCTGTGCTGTCCAGTTCCACTCCCTGTTTTTGTGTGTCAAATCTCTCAACACTATGCACTGGTCTGAGAGGTGGGGGCAAAACTTGGCTAGATAATTTACCATACCTAGCAGCCTTTGCACTCCTTTCACATCAGTCGGTGCCGGCATCTTCTCAACGGCAAGCACTTTCTCTGGATCCGCCCTGAGTCCATCAGCCGTCAGGCGGTGTCCAATGTATGTGGTCTCCTTTTGTCTCAGCTTGAATTTGTCTTTGTTCAGCTTGATGTTCTTTTGTCTGCATCTTTCAAGAAACAGTCTCAGTTTTCCATCATGGTCACGCTCAGCTTCCTCCTGTGTTTCCCCTTGGCCTGTGATCAGTACATCGTCAGCTATAATGTACAAGCCCGGTACACCATCCAGCGCTTGTGTGAGCTTTCTCTGAAAGATTTCTGGGGCCGGACTTATCCCCATTGGCATCCTCAGCCACCTGTAACGTCCGAATGGAGTGGCAAACGTTGTTAAATAGCTGGACTCCTCCTCCAGCTGCACATGCCAGAATCCACTCTTGACATCACACACTGTGAACACTTTTGCTTTTGACAAGTCCGGTAAAATGTCCTCAGTGGTTGGCAGTGGGAAGTGACTGCGCTTTAGAGCTTTGTTCAAAGGCTTGGGATCGATACACACTCTTGGTTTCCCACTTGGTTTCTGTACCACCACCATTGCACTGATCCAATCTGTACTGCATTCCACAGGTGTTATGATCCCTCTTTGCTGTAGGTACTGTAGCTCGTCCTTCAGTGGTTTCATCATGGCGACTGGGACCCGCCTCTTTGGCAGCTGTACTGGTTTCACTGTGCTGTCCACCTCTATTTTGTATTTTCCCTCGAGGCAGCCATCGCCAATGAACACATCAGCATACTCATCTTTAATTTGTCCCATTATCCACTGTCCTGTTGTTGTTTCTGTTTTCATATTGCACTTTTATCAATTTCATGGCCTCACTGGCTCTCCTACCCAGCAGAGGCACTGTACCAGCTGCATTCACCACCTGGAACTCTAAGCGATATAGCTTGTTGTTTCTCGGGTTTCTTATTTTCACTTTACATTTTCCCAGTGGTTTTATTGTACATTACTAGTACACTCTTCGTGTGTTCTAATTTGGCATCTGGATTCAGCAGGTTAATTGGGATGATATTGCAACTGGCACCACAGTCTATTTGGAATTTGATCATGTCCTTGCCTAGAAGCATGCCAGCATAGAGAAGCTGAGTTTTCTTCATTTTCTCAGTTTCTTTTACACAGGTGATAATATCTTCATATTCATCACTCTCAGATTCAGTTGTTATTTTACTCACATATTTCTTTTTCCTTAGTTCCGGTTTTACTCTGCATTTTGCTGCAAAGTGGTTCTCTCTTCCACACTTTGTGCACTTCTTCCCAAACGCTGGGCACTTTTGTTTACTTTTCTCATGCGTTTTTCCACAATATCTGCACTCCACAGTGTTGCTCGTCTGTTTCCGATACTGTGCTCCTTGCACTGCATGTACCTCTTCCACCATCGATCCCGAGATGGTTTTCACATTGTCCTTTGAGAGCTCAGCGGCTCTGCACAGCTGCAAACATGTGTCCAGTGTCAAGTTTTTCTCTCGGAGCAGTCTTTCTCTTACGATTGTGTTGTTACCTCCACACACAATCCGATCCCGAATGAGCGAGTCTCTCACTGTCCCAAAGTTGCATGTTCTTGCCAACACTCTCAGTTCCATGACATAATGGTCTATATTTTCACTGGTGCCCTGTTTTTTTGTAAAAAAACGATAACGTTCCACAGTCTCGTTAACGCTGGGGTCGCAGTGATCATCAAACTTCTTGATAACGTCATCTAACGTCCATGCATCCTTCGGTGTGTCGCCCAGTAACGTGTCCATAAGTTCCCTGCCGCTCTCCCCGACAAGATAGCTGAACAGTTTCACCTTCTGTTTGTCATCGGCGTCAGCCATGGCTAAATCCACATACAGAGCAAACTCGTCCCTCCAGGTCTTCCATGTCCTCGAAAGGTTGCTTGAGTCCAGACATAACGTTTGCGGTGGTTTAAGCCCATCCATGTCACACGGCAGTCTCACGCTAGCAGCTAATGCTAACATATACTGAACGTTGCTTAGAAACACTAACCGCTCTCCCGCTCCTAGAAACTTTTCCGCACCAAACTTCAAACCGAGTCGTCCGCCGCTGCCACCATGTTAAAGTGTGTTGTTACCTTCTACTAATGAGACGTTACAACTCGTTTCAACCCCACGGGGCTATAAACTTTAATAATAACTTCGGCACGTAAGGTTATGCATCATGCTCGGTCCGTTATTCCAGGTGCAACAACCTAAACGACCCCTGTGTAAACAAGGAACTAAACAATGGTTCCTAACAATAGTTCCTATTGTTACAGTGCGCGCTATTAACAATGGGATATTTTTCGCGATGCCTGCAAGATATACCATGGATAAATGTCAGCGACATGCACAGAGTTGTCGACAAACTTTCACCTGCACCTACCAACAGACGGGTGAAAAGTTTCAAGTTGCACATAAAGTTAAGCCCACAATTCCGTCCGTCCGTCCGTCCATCATAATTGTGACTAACTTATTATGGACAACTTAAAACTTTTCACCCGTTTTGCTGGTACGTGCAGGTGCAAGTTTGTCAACAATTCTGTGCACGTCGTTGACATTTATCCATGGTAAATCCTGCAGGCATCGTGAAAAATATGCCATTGCCAATAATACAGGCCAACAAACATGAAACTGGTATGACCGCTGAAGTAGACACCGGAAGTCAGTGGACTACAGTTATGCACAGAGCCGATTACTTTATTTGAACTTGAAACAAAACAGTTTGATCGCCCACCTTTCAATGACTGAGGCTGGTCGATAAAGAAAAAAATATTTCTGTTGCCACCTCCATTACACACTGCTTATAGTGATATTAACACAATATTTTCTCGCTGTGAATTGTAATGCCGCTTCAGCATTGCAGGTTATTTCATCCCTAAAGACACTGTCATCATTCCCAATCTTTTTGGAGCACACCACGATCGTGCAGTTTGGACTGACCCCTACCACTTCAAACCAGGTACCCACAGTACTGGACCGTCCTTTCACTCGACTCTGCGGAATTTCAAGTAAAACTGACAGCAGGCGCTCTTTGTTTCAGAGCGCTTTCTGGGTGATGGCGCTGGCTTAACCCGTGCTCTTCTACCTTTCGGAGGGGGGGCCCGACTGTGCCTGGGGGAATCCGTTGCCAAAATGGAGCTCTTCCTGTTCACTGCCTACTTGCTGAGAGATTTTGAATTCATCCTTCCTCCGACAGAGGCTTCTCTGCCCGACGTGAGAGGAATTGCAAGGGTAGTCTTCAAAATAAAGTCTTACAAAGTCATAGCACACCCGAGGCCTGTGTAATGTAATTATTTGCTACCACATCAGGATCTTTGAATATGACTGAATAAAGTTACTATGCTTTAATATCAAATAGATGTTTATATAAATCAAAATAAATGGTCAGTTAAAAAGTTAGTGCACCCTCATGTGTTTATTTCCTGTCAATACTGTGGAGAATTCTACTGGAGTGTTCCTGCTCGAAGTCAGGGGGTTCATTTGCATATTACCCACGATGCAACTGAAGTGTCAATCTTTTGGTTATGTTGTGGGATATTGAACATGTTAAAAACGGGCATATCTGTTACAGATAGCGGGGATGTGGTGGAAAGTAATGGGGACGTTATGAGAGAAGTTGTATTAGACAGCATGCTATTTCCCACCATGAGTGTAAAGAGTAGGCAAATACATAAGTTCGCTTCTGTGGCCAAGAAAAGAAAACAAGCTGAGACAAATACGAACTTGTATCTGTAATGACGGGTTTGGCTTACAGTCATTAAAAACTTGCTTTTATCTCTGAAAGGCTGCCTGAGATTTCCATTATTTGACCACGTCAGAATACTTTTCCTATAACTATCTACCTTTTTCCTGGCTCGTTAACCTTGGTTGGCAGCCAATCTAGGAGAAAGCAACTCTGATTTCAAACCCGGGTAGATGAAGCTCGTTAGCCTTTCGGGCAGTTCATCAGTTCACCAACCACTGTTCTGCCGACGAGATTATCGAGTATAGATTACAGAGTATAGATTATGACTAGTTGATGACTTAATTATGACTAATGACTACTGTAAACTTCTCTTCTCTAACATGTCTTTTCTCTCTCTCTGAATGATGTCTTCTCCTTTCTCTTTCTGTGTTTGAATGGTGTCATGTGAGTCTCTCTTGCGTGCACGTGCTGTCGATTCTCCTCCCAGGTCTCTGTGGTGATGGTGGTCGCCATTTGGATGCTGCCTGCCCTTCCTCTCCTCACATAAGTTGTTTTTTTTTTATTTTGAATTTATTTTAACTGATGATGCTGGTCGCGTGGCTTGGGTCCTGGACTGTTCCGTTGGCATGTGGACACTGCTTGGCATCATGTTCTTCATACATTTTATGTCCATTATAATTCTGTTATCCTCTTTCAATGTTGTATTATGTAAATTGCGTGAACACAACATCCATTGCACGCTGTCCGTCTTGGGGGAGAGATCCCTCCTCTGTTGCTCTCCCTGAGGTTTCTTCCTATTTCTTCTCCCTGTTAAAGGTTTTTTTTTTAGGGAGTTGTTCCTTATCCGATGAGAAGGTCTAAGGACAGGATATTGTGTTGCTGTTAAGCCCACTGAGGCAAATTTGTAATTTGTGATATTGGGCTATACAAATAAAATTGATTTGATTTTGATTTGATCTAGGATAAGGCAAACTCCGATTTAAAACCTCCGGTGCCTTGCGGGTATACTCGTCTACGGGAAAGGCTTCGGGAAGAAATCCTGAGGAAAAATCTGCATCCGTCTCCATTGCCAGTCGTCTTCCTAGTCTTGCCACTGGTAGTAGGTGGTCTCGGACGAGAGAGTGGGGTTGATGATGCGCAACTCTTCCTCACTTTAATCATTGCGCAAGTCATCAGTCATCCATCACAGGATGACTAGACGATCCTCGTCGCTGCGACAAACGAATAACAACCCTTTTCCTGACTTCGCGAGTTTACCCATGATTCATAGCGGAAGCCGGTTTTGCTCTTCCGGTTGAACACTTTTTACATTTGCGTAGCTACCAGTGACGCTTTAAAAGCCCGGGTTTAGCCATGGATGATGTACAAATGGACAAAAAAAAGTGGGTAGATGACATGAGACAATGGCCCGATGTTAGCTACATCGATATTGTTAATTACCTTTCTTTTCTGAAGGTGTCGATGGCGAAGAATTACGTAATTACAAAAGCACAGGGGCATATAATTACCTGCACAGTAACAAAATATTTAAAGTCATGTTAAAAAAAAAACAGCGGGCATCCGGGCAGCGTGGCGGTCTATTCCGTTGCTTACCAACACGGGGATCGGCGGTTCGAATCCCCGCGTTACCACAGGCTTGGTCGGGCGTCCCTACAGACAAAATTGGATGTGTCTGCGGGTGGGAAGCCGGATGTGAGTATGTGCCATACATTAAGAGGATCAGAATGACATATCTGATTGGATGCTGGCACAGTTGTTGTAAGAATGAAAAGACACACAACATGACTCCAACAGTATATTTTACTGCATATAAAAAGTAAAAACATTCACATACCTGCATGCCATATTTTAAAAAGTTGATGACAGCAAATGATACAAGTGGTTACATATTTTTCGCCATCTTTCAAGGTAATGTTCCAAACAAGACAAGATGTTAGAGTTTAAACAAATTCAATGTAGATGTAAGGTAGTAATGTAAATCCGCCACAGGGTGGCACTGTTACGCTGTATGTTCCCCTGGGAATGCCGCAAATGGCGATGTTTGTCCCTTTTGCAACACCGTGCCCCTAAGTCTTGTCCCGGGCAAAAGGCTACGTTGATCACATGGTTTTTTTTGTTTCTTCTGCCGGAAGCTGTGAGTATGATGAGGCCAGCGGCCAGCTGATTGATGAGAGGTGAAGTGTAAGCGAGTGCCAGTAAAGTGTCCAGGTCTCAGCCACGATCCCAAGCCTCCGCCTCTTTCCTTTTCCACGCAAACATCATACTACAACAAACACAACCCAGAGTCCCAGGGCGTGTAGGGAGACGACGGCCGAACGCAAAGTGCGGGTTACATAAACATTAAAGTAGGGCAGCTCTACATTATATGTGACAGGATTTAATTGCTGATGGCACTAAATGTATATAGTTTATATTATGTGAATGAAATGTACAAGTAGTCACATTCTGTGCAACACAACAAATGTTCACATAATATCCATCTCTCTCTTTCTACATGTTTTGTACCAATCAATGTTTAAGCCATTACGGCACCATTTCATTTGATGGTCCTGCAAATATGGTCAACTCATGATGATCACATGCTAAATTAGTTTGAATAACGAATGAGATCCTCCCTTAAATTGACAAGAGCAGCGCATACTCTTAGAATCTTGTCTATTTTAGGAGCCATGGTAATAAGGACAACCTGTGACAGTATTTTGTAAACTTTCAAACGCCGGATTGCTCTTTCAACATGAATTCTCATATGTGCAAATTGTCTAGTGCTTGTCACCTGTTCCTGTGAGCTGTCCACGTTTCTTTGTAAAAGAAGGCATTACCAATTGACCCTTCGCTAAGGCCCGCCCCCCTTAGTTACTGTTGCTAAGTCCGTCAAACTTTAACATTATTTTACAGTTAATAAATGAAGTAGTTATGAATGATATAGTTGTAAAGTCACAGGATGTTAAATATCATGTTAGGCCAACGGTAACGTTGATGGTAGCAAGTGCTGGTTGACAACACTGCTGCAATAGTGGCTCACTAGTCAGCAACGTCATCCATTCGTCAGTCTGTTTGACTTGTTGAGTGACAACCGATTTTTATGCATGTGGTTAGCCTGGCATGCGCTGAAATGTTTAAATCTAATCGAACAGTTAACATGGAAACCCATTCGGCCGTGTTATGTGCAAAGCCTGTGTGCTATTCAGAGGCTCTGATTCATTCCCACGTGGTAATAATGGAAATGGTAACGTTAGCTGCAGGAAAATAACTTTGTAGTTTCTGGTGACCATTCCACTGCTGTCGACGATCCATTATCTGCATACCGACTAAGGTCGGTCACTGGTCTGCTTAATGTCAATAGTCTCAAACGGCCCATGTCAAATCTTTTTGTAATACACGTGTGAATAAGTTAATTGTTGTAAATCACATTTCGGGTGGCCTTACGCATACGAAATAGGTAGCGATTGTACAGAAAACGGCTTGTAACAGGTGTCTGAAATTGGGATTTGACCAGAAATGTTAAATGCTTAATAGTCCGCGGTGGTGTAGCGGTCTAAGCATGGGCTTTGTGTGGATGTAGTTGCCCTCTGAGGACCTGGGTTCGCGTCTCGGTCTCATCAGACCCGGCTATGGCCGGATTCGATGAAGCAGCAATAATTGGCAACGCTGTCTTCGGTAGGGGGGCGGAGTCGGCTGTTCGTCACATGAATACGTCTGTGTGTGTCGGAAAAAGCAGTGATTCGGCTTGGGGTCGCCTTGTCACGAAAGGGGCGAGGCGTCCCCTTCGAGACTGCCGGCCGGAGAGACGCAGTTGGCGAACGTATACAGTACGAGGGTGGGCGTTTGAACAAGAATAGGGAGCAATTGGCCACTAAATTGAGAGAAAAAGGGGAAAATCAAAAAGAAATTTAAAAGAAATGTAAAGCGCTTTGAGTGGCTGCTAGAAAAGCTCTGTATAAAATGCAACTTGATTGATTGATTGAATAAAAGTAATTACTTACCTTGGAGCAGACAAAGCTGTGCTTGTTGATCTTTGAGGGGTTCAACTGGATTTGAGGACGTCCACATAGCTTTATCCACTGCCTACACTTTTCAGGGTTTGATTTTGGTTTTGGAAAGGGAAAAAAAACGTACATCTACTTCCAACTTCTCCGGGTAACGAGTGTCACTGTTACAAGTGCCCCAGGTACAACGTTTAATCGTAACTAGCTAAAAGTCCACAAAACCACCTCGAAAATTAAGAAAATCTGAAACTTTTGCATCGGAGTCAACGGAGCGCCGCCAGTAAAGTGTCGGAGTCTGTCCTATGCTGCGCTGTGACTGGCCAGTCTGCGTTTCGGGGGCGTGGCTTAGCGAAGGGTGACTAGCACCTTTCTCTCTAACAGCAAGTCTTTTATGGTAAAGCCTCTATCTGCCATGACCTTATCTCCAGGCATTAAGTAGTCCAATATTCCTGAGTCCATGTGATGAATTTGTCACTGCATTGCCCTCCATATGCTACAGAAACGAATGTGATTAGTCCATATGGGGCAATAGCTACCAGGTATTTCAGTGTTATGTGAATAATAATTGTTGTATGATTACCCTCTTGAATGAAGGTTTAGGGTTTTTTGTAAAAGGCTCTCACTGCAGTCTACAATACATGTTTTATTAGGAAAGTTATTTTTAAATGCTGCAGGCATGGTTGCCTGAATAGTTTCTCTTCAAAGCCATGGAATTAGAGGTCGTAAAACTTCCTCCAGTTTGTCAGTCCAACATGAGATTATCTTGCTAGCCATGCTCTGTGATACGTGAAACTGTCTGCTCAGATCACATAGTTTGTCTCACATTTAGTTTCACAAGTGTGATGAGAACTTGATCTCGCACAGACATTGTAAATGAATTACTAGCATATCCCTCTAGTGTTGGCACAAGAATGTTACATGTTTCTAGGGCTATACCAAAGCATCTGTATCACTTTGAAGCATAAAGTAGCCAATCTCATCACACTGAGTAATATTATCCTGCATATCTTTTCTGCTGGCTCTCTGGCAGTAATTGTGATCGTGTCGTATAGGGTCCTCCCACTGTGTATGGACTGAGCGCAACTGTGGGTCAGGGGGCGGGGGGTGCAGAACTTGAGATGCTGGTCTGGTCTGAGACAGTCGAGGGGTAGTCCACTGAGTAGTCTGACAAACACAAAAGTAAGGCCAAAGTTACACACTATGAGAATAAACACTGTATTGTACTGACAATACAATTGACATAAAACTATATCTCCAGTATTTCTGTCTACTTTGCTGTATAAAACAGGGAATAACTGTAAAGTTCGACTTACGAGGCCAATCTTCAATGTCTTCATCAATGTTAACGCTGCTGCTGGAATTGATGCTAGCCGTTTCAGTCACAGTCGCATGGACAAGCTTTTCCCTCCTCTTCAGGGGATGTCGGTCGTAGCCCAGGTAGGGCTCCGGATCCGGGTGTACTCTTAAAGGCTGAAGGTGAGCATTGGAAACCAGTGGCCTATGCAGCCAGGTCCATGACAGAGACTGAGTGACGATATGCTCAGATAGAAAAAGAATGCCTGGGGTTAGTGTTTGGCCTAGAAAGGCTCCATGGCTACATAGAGTGCATCAAGTATTCACACCCCTTCACTTTCCCCACATTTTGTTATGTTACAGCCTTATTCCAAAATGGATTAAATTCATTTTTTTTGCATCAATCTACATACAATACCCCATAATGACAAAGCAAAAAAGGTTTTGTAGAAATTTTTGCAAATTTTTAAAAATAAAAAACTGAAATATTGCATGTACATAAGTATTCACACCCTTTACTCAGTAATTGGTTGAGGCACCCTTGGCAGCATTTACAGCCTCAAGTCTTCTTGGGTATGAAGCTACAAGCTTGGCACACCTATATTTGGGGTATTTCTCCCATTCTTCTCTGCAGATCCTCTCGAGCTCTGTAAGGTTAGATGGGGAGCGTCGCTGCACAGCTATTTTCAGGTCTTTCCAGAGATGTTCAATGGGATTCAAGTCTGGGCTCTGGCTGGACCACTCAAGTACATTCACAGACTTGTCCCGAAGCCACTCCTTCGTTGTCTTGGCTGTGTGCTTAGGGTCGTTGTCATGTTGAAAGGTAAACCTTCACCCCAGTCTGAGGTCCAGAGTGCTCTAGAGCAGGTTTTCATCAAGGATCTCTCTGTACTTTTATCCATCCATCTTTCCCTCGATCCTGACTAGTCTCCCAGTTCCTGCCGCTGAAAAACATCCCCACAGCATGATGCTGCCACCACCATGCTTCACTGTAGGGATGGTATTAGCAAGGTGATGAGAGGTGCCTGGTTTCGTCCAGACGTGGCGTTTGGCATTCAGGCCAAAAAGTTCAATCTTGGTTTCATCAGACCAGAGAATCTTGTTTCTCATTGTCATGAGATTCATTTAGGTGCTTTCTGGCAAACTCCAATCAGGGTGTCATGTGCCTTGTACTGAGCAGAGGCTTCCGTCTGGCCACTCTACCATAAAGGCCTGATTGGTGGAGTGCTGCAGAGATGGTTGTCCTTCTGGAAGGTTCTCCCATCTCCACAGAAGAATGCTGGAGCTCTGTCAGAGTGATCATCGGGTTCTTGGTCACCTCCCTGACCAATGCCCTTCTCCCCCAATTGCTCAGTTTGGCTGGGCAGCCAGCTCTAGGAAGAATCCTAGTGGATCCAAACTTCTTCCATTTACGAATGATGACCACTGTGCTCTTTGGGACCTTCAAAGCTGTAGAATTTTTTTGTACCCTTCCCTAGATCTGTGCCTCAATACAATCCTGTCTCGGAGGTCCACAGACAATTCCTTTGACTTCATGGCTTGGTTTCTGCTCTGACATGCACTGTCAACAGTGGGACCTTATATAGACAGGTGTGTGCCTTTCCAAATCATGTCCAATCAATTGAGTTTATTACGGGTGGACTCCAATCAAGATGTAGAAACATCTCAAGGATGATCAGTGGAAACATGATGAACCTGAGCTCAATTTTGAGTGTCATAGCAAAGGGTGTGAATACTTATGTACATGCAATATTTCAGTTTTTTATTTTTAATGAATTTGCAAAAATTTCTACAAAACCTTTTTCACTTTGTCATTATGGGGTATTGTGTTTAGATTGATGAGAGAAAAAAAGGAATTTAATCCATTTTGAAATAAGGCTGTAACATAACAAAATGTGGGGAAAGTGAAGGGGTGTGAATACTTTCCGGATGCACTGTATATGGCCTACCCACCTTCATATGGCCTACCCACCTTCACTGTAGAGACAGACCACCGTCCACCAGTTGCTATCATCAAAAAGAACCTGAATGAGATGTCACCAAGAATTCAGTGGCTCATGATGAAAATGCAGTGATATGACTTTGAGCTGATCTACACGCCAGGAAAGCACCGGATCCTTGCCAACGCACTTTCACGAGCACCCACAGGGACAAGTGTGAGTACAACCGAGGAGGATGTTCAAGGTCATGTGAACATGGTATCTGCTGCACTTCCTGTATCAGACACAAAGTTCAGACAAATAGCTGAGGAAACAGCAAAAGACACAGAGCTGCAACGTGTCATTGAGAACATAAAAATGGATGGCCTGCAGGTTCCTGTCCACTGTTCTACAACATCGGAGTTGAATTGAGTGTTGTTGATGAACTGTTGCTGAAGCAAATCAGAATCATCATCCCACAAGAATTGAGACAGGACATACTACAAAGACTACATGAAGGTCATCTCAGTGTTGAGAAGTGCAAAAGGGGGGCAAGAGAGACAGCCTTCTGGCCTGGAATTAATAAAGACATTGAGAGACTTATAAGCAGGTGTGAGACATGTCAGAACACAGAAACAAGCAAACCAAAGAGCCCATGATAGTAGCAGATGTGCCAACAGCATCATGGCACAAAGTAGGAATGGACTTGTTTCATCTCAAAGGTAAAAAACTTTTTAGTGGTCATTGACTATTACTCAAACTTTCCTGAAATGGCATTGCTGTCAAACACATCATCAACCTGTGTCATAACACACACAAAATCAATTTTTGCCAGAGACGGCATACCAAACACACAGTGGTGAGTGACAACGAACCATCCTTCACCAGCACAGAGTGGCAGAAATTTGCAGAACAGTATGACTTCAAGCACGCGACATCTAGTTCTCTATATGCACAATCAAATGGAAAAGCTGAAAAAAGTGTCCACATTCTCAAACAGCTCCTGAAGAAAGCTACGGACAGCGAGTCAGATCCCTATCTCACTCTACTCAGCTACAGAGCATCAGCACTTGAGTGTGGACTGTCACCTGCTGAGTTGCTGATGAATCGAAAGCTGCGAGCTACTCAAAGCAGAAGAAACATCCAAAACTGAAACAAAAGCTACGGCAACAAAAAATGAAGCAGAAGTCATTTTATGACAAGTCAGCGAAGCAGCTTCCACCACTGTCTAGTAATGATAGTCAGGATTGGGGATCCTGATGGATGGAGTACAAAAGCCACTGATCTTCAGGAAGTAGCTCCACGGTCATTCACTGTAAGGACGGAGGTAGGACAGATCTTCAGACGCAATCATCGAAGTCTGCTCAAAACACAAGAACCAAATCAAAACAGTGACACCTCTGAAAACACCTCTAAAGACCCAGTGGGACATGCCAGTAATCAACAGGTTTGTTCTGGTTTACCAAAGCAAACAGTTGCTGCAGGTCCTGAGGTCAAAACATCTGCTGAAACATGCAGCAGACCAAGAAGGATTATTACGAAACCAGACAGATTAATTGAAAGTATCCGAGATGTTAAAAAAAAGTTATTTATGTTTATTGTATTTTAAGATCTTTCCTACTGTTCATCCTTAAGGACAGACTTGTTTATTTTATTTTATTTTTTAAAGAAGGGAAGATGTGTTGTTATATACTTTTGTTAGGAACTGCGTTACCCAGAATCCTAGATGTTATGTTGCAGGCTAGTGTTGCAAGTGTAGGTGCATATAAATAACAGACAGAGTCGGGCTGTGTCGCTTAGTAACATGTATTCACCGGCTGTGCCCATAACGCAACTGAGGCATGTTACACAGGGCAAGTATACATCAATCAGTGCCCCCAGGGGGAGCTGTTGGCTGCATAACATTACCCTACAACATCTCCCTTCCTTTCGTAGAATACAATACTAAATAATATAATCGATAGTATTAGCCATTAGAACATTAGTGCTCATATCCCAATATTAAATAGTGCAATGGAAATAGTGCATCAAGAAGGAACAGCAAGTCAATATCAACCAAAACCTCTGCAGAACAATAACGACAAAATGGTAGCATCAGAACATCCACAAGACCACTGAATAAGAACATTAGAAGTGAACATCACAGTTTTTGTTTCGTTTTTTTTTTTTTTTAATGTCCACAGTCCAGTGTGTGTGTGTGTGTGTGCGTGTGAGCGTGTGTGTGTAAATCTCAGTACAGTGTATGACCTAGAGGTCAAGTCTTTCTGGAGGCTTAATCTGCCTGCCGCTCCGGGAGAAGGCCCGGCCCTGGTGTGGTCACAGCCTGTGGGGGAGATGGCGGCGACCTCGGGGCTGACGACCTTGGAGACATTACAGGGCTGCTGACGACTTCCTCCATGCTGCCCCGCCCACATGGCCCCCTTCAGCTGCACACGCGCCCACAGGCTGCTCCGGTGGCCGTTCTGTGTGGGCTGACGGCTGTGGAGGGGCAACCTCTGCTGGTCGGAGATCAACCCTGTTGCGACGGTACGTGGTTCCCTCCACATTGACGAGATAGGACCGCGGTCCCACCTGCTGCAGGCATACACCTCTCCTCCATCGGCCTGTCCTGTCACCCAGGATTGGTTTCATCCTGACAGGCTGGCCGACGTTTAGCTCTGGCAGATCCCTCGCAGTTCTGTCATATGTCAACTTCGCTGCCTGATGCTTCACCCTCAGCTTGTCTGTGACCCCAGTGATGATCTGAGGTGCTAGTAGCTGGTCGGCCACAGGGAGAAGAGTTCTCCGCCTCCGTGA
The DNA here is from genome assembly GCF_029633865.1 of Lampris incognitus. NCBI lineage: Eukaryota > Metazoa > Chordata > Actinopteri > Lampriformes > Lampridae > Lampris > Lampris incognitus. Next base: position 33,190,046 of record NC_079219.1, on the reverse strand, counting down.
CATCAGCCGTTGTGCTGGGCTGCAGCGCATGTCCTCAGTGGGCGTGTTTCTCCAGTGTAGAAAAGCCTTCCAGGGGTCTTCATCGGCCCGGTCTGCTTTTCTGCATAGGCCTTTCACAATCTTCACTGCAGACTCTGCTTTGCCGTTAGCTTTTGGGTGTCTCGGGGAGGACATGACATGTTCGAAGCCCCACTCCCTCGCAAACGCCCGAAACTCTCCACAATCAAACTGACCTCCGCAGTCGGAAATGACCCGGTCAGGGATACCGTACCGTGCGAACTGCGCCTTGCACCTTCGGATGGTCGTTTCTGCCGACAGGTCTGGGAGTAGATCAATCTCCCAGAAGTCTGAATAGTGATCCACCATGAGCAGGAAGTCCTGCCTTGCGTAGCTGAACAAGTCCATGCTCACCAGCTGCCAGGGACGTGTGGGGAGCGGGTGTGACATCATAGTCTCTTTTTGTTGCTCGTGTGCATACTCGTTACACACTGAGCACTGCTGCACATAGTCTTTGATTTCCCCCTGCATATTTGGCCAGTAGAGAGTATCCCGGGCCTGTCTATAACAAGCCTCGCCCCCCACGTGGTTGTAGTGGATCCGTTTCAGCATCTCAGGACGCATAGCTTTCGGAATGATGACACGCTGGCTCCTAAAAAGCACACCGTCCTGTGCGCTTATTTCATCTGTGATGGCCCAGTATTCTCTGATGGCTATGGGGCTCTCCTCTTTGTGTTCTGGCCATCCCTCCAGCACGACCGACTTGAGTGTTTGAAGACACACATCCTCCTCTGTGTGTTTTTGAATATGTGCGAGGCGTTGGCTGGTGATGTTTAGATAGTCTGCTTGCTGAATGGCTGCCGTGTTGTACTGCACCTGTTGCAAGCTGCAGACCATTTCACGTCTGTACTGAGTGTCCGTTCTCTGTGGCGGGGTGGTGGCTCTGCTGAGCGTGTCACTGATGTACATTTCAGGGCCTGGCTTGTACATCACCATGAGGCAGTAGTTCTGAAGTGTGAGGAGCATGCTTTGAAGGCGCTTTGGTGCACTGAGAAGGGGCTTAGTGAAGATTGACACCAGCGGGCGGTGGTTGGTCTCTGCAGTCACATCACCCCTCCCATATAGGTAGTAGTGGAAGCGTTGACAAGCGAATACGATGCTCAGGCACTCCTTCTCAATCTGTGCATAGTTTTGCTCCGTCTGGTTCAGTGCGCGGGAGGCGAACACGACCGGCTGTCCCCCCTGAAGCAGGCAGCAGCCCAAACCGGTCTGACTGGAGTCGCTCTGTATGGTGACTGGCTTGCTGACATCATAGTAACGTAGTACTGGCACCGCCCTGACTAGCGTTTTGATTTCTTTCATAGCAGCATCATGTTTGGGCAACCAGTGCCCCAGCACACCTTTGTCCAGCAACCTTCTCAGCGGTTCACACACCTCTGACAAGCGGGGCATGAACCTCGATAAATAGTTAACGAAGCCGACACACCGCTGAACGCCTTTTGCATCCGTGGGGTTTGGCATGTCCAGGACTGCCCTGACCTTCTCGGGATCTGCTTTGAGGCCCTCCACCGACAGTATGTGGCCGTGGAAGCGGACCTCCCTCACACGAAACTGTAGCTTTTTTATGCTCAGCCTCAGCTTCACTTCCCTGCATCTGCCCATCAGAGCAATGAGGTTTGTGTCGTGGTTGCGAACAGCCTCCTCCTCCGTGTCCCCACAGCCGACTATGAGGATGTCATCGGCTATGGGCTCGATTCCTTTCAAACCGGCCAGCAGCTCATGTTGTTTCCTCTGGTACAACTCTGGTGCGACTGACACGCCAAAAGGGAGCTTCAGCCATCGCTTTCTACCCCACGGCGTCCAGAACGTTGTCATCAGGCTGCTCTCCTCATCAAGGCGACACTGCAAGAATGCGTCGCGCGCATCCACCAGGGTGAAGATACGTGCCTTAGGCAGCTTGTACAGCACGTCATCTAAAGTGGGCATGAGGTAATGGGACCTTTTCAGGGCTCGGTTAAGTGGCTTGGGGTCGATGCAAAGCCTCAATTTGTCTGGCTTCTTCACTATGACCAGATTGCTAATCCAGTCTGTGGGCTGAGTGACTGTGGTTAAGTGTCCATCCTTTTCATATTGGTCCAGCTGCGCCTTAACAGCTGCCTTGAGGGCCACCGGGACATTTCTTGGTGCGCACTGGACAGGGGCCACAGTGCTATCCAACTCGAAGTGAACATCACCCGGCAGTGACTCGACTGGGCTGGTGAACACGTCATTGTAAGTGTTAATGAGACAGCCTTTGGTTAGCTCACCTGTCTTGCAGTGCTCCACTTTATTCAGCTCTTCGGGAATGGTGAAGCGTATCAAGCCAAGTCTCTCGCATGTCTCCCCTGAAAGCAAGGGCTTCTGGCTGGTGCGCACAACCTCAAAGTCCAGTCTGTGCGTCTTGCCCCTGATGACACACTGTGTGCTGTACACGCCCATTGAGCTCATCCACTCACTGTTGTAGAGTCTCAGCCTGGTGAGACGTTTCTGAAGAGGCACTCTAGGCGCCAGTCTCATCTTGTCTTTCAAGCTCATCACGTTGCAGGTGGCTCCAGAGTCAAGCTGGCACCTCTGGACCCCTCTGTGCAATGGCAGGTTTACAAACCACTTTTTCCTTTGAGTGTTCACAGCCCCCACGCTCTCAGCCGTGTACACATCCCTCTCATCGCGGTCGCTGTCCTCCGGGTCCCCTAGCGGCGGGTCATCCATAGCGTTCAACTGATGTGCTTGCTGGCCTCTTTTCATGCATACTTTGGCAAAGTGTTTAGCAGTGCCACACAAGCGACATGACTTTCCAAATGCGGGGCACAGGTCTCGCCCCCGTCTGTGCGGTGTGCCACAGTACTTGCATTCACCTGTGCCTCTCTGCGGCTGTGCAGATGTGTTGGTGGGCTCGGATGGCCTGCTGGTAGGTATCCGTCCTGGTCGCTGTCCATGTGCTACATTGATGCTCTCCGCAGTCACAGAGCTGCTAAGTGACATGGATTTTAACTTATTGTCCAACACCTCCGCTGCACGGCAAATGTCAATAGCTCCCTCCAACTTAAGCTCCTTTTCTCTTAGCATGCGTCGTCTGGCGCCCTCATCAGTTGTTCCAAGAACAAGCCTGTCCCTTATAAGCTCGTCTCTTATAGCTCCATATTCACATGTGGCAGCCTTTTCTCTCAGTCTCGTGACAAAAGCATCCACAGGTTCTCCTTCCTCTTGTTTAAGGTTGCCAAAAACATACCTCTCAAAGATGACGTTTTGGTAGGTGTGAAGTATTCCCCCAGTTTGTCGAGTATCGCTCCGGCGTCTTTCTGCTCTTCCGCTGTGAGTCCCAGGTTGTGCACGTAAACATGGAGGCATTCCTTCCCATTAACCTCCGGAGCGTCGCTGCCTGCACCGGCTTCTCTGCCTTGTCGATCCCGGTCGCAAGCACATAATCCTCAAACTCTGATCGAAAGTTAGCCCAGTTGCTGTGACGATCCCCAGTCATCTTCATGGGCTCCGGCGGCGGAATATTGGAAGCCATCGTCTTGGCTCGATGCTAATGCTAGCAGGCTAACTGAAACTTCTAGCTACGCTTAGTAAAAAAATAAACGCACACTGTTCAAGCAACAGGCAACGTAAGACTCACTTTGGGTTCCAATACAGCTTCTGACACCATGTTGCAAGTGTAGGTGCATATAAATAACAGACAGAGTCGGGCTGTGTCGCTTAGTAATATGTATTCACCGGCTGTGCCCATAACGCAACTGAGGCATGTTACACAGGGCAAGTATACATCAATCAGTGCCCCAGGGGGAGCTGTTGGCTGCATAACATTACCCTACAACAGCTAGTGACGTGCTGAGGTCAGAGGTAGTGACGTACGAACAGGGAGTCTGGCTTGTGGGATAAATAAAAGCTTCGGCGTGAATTTGGTAAAGGTCTCGGTCCATTCATTTAAAACAACAAACGCAACCGGGGCTTGACTCCTTGTGGAGTTAGCACTGGGTTCTCCATCGTTTGGGGATGGGGGCGTGGTAAGTGCTATAGACCACCGGAACACTTCCGGGTACCTTGACAACAGGACGCCAGGAGAGGGGGATAGAAAACCCAAGCCGCCAAGCCGCACTGTATTAGATACGCAGCCTAGCCGTAGCTACGATGCCCAAAAGTTGCTGTGTGGTGGACTGTACTGTTAACAAGCAAAACAACCCAAATATTCGTTTTTTTGTATTGCCTAAAAGGCAGAAGGAGAGAGAAAAACGATTGAAATGGCTCCAGGCGATCAGAAGGAAAGACAAGGATGGACAACTTTGGGATCCTGACAGCAAACATGTTTACGTCTGCGGTCTGCACTTCATCACTGGTAATGTTGGCTAGTTTAACTAGCTAATAATAGGTTACGTCTATTCTACATTTTATAATCACCAAAATGTCAAGAGTCGGTGGCTATATGGAATTCCACAGTTAGCTAAACCTGTCTGAATGGGATCATCATTCTTCAAACCCATATGTATTTTTATCCATTAAAAATCATAAAATGGTCCCTCCCCCCTGAATATTTGGTCACATGCTCAATTTTGTTTATCTTTCCTAGAAACAAGGGGTAACTACCCCGGTCTCCCTTACCCAGTTAAAATGCAAACATTGTTATCACATTATTATTGTCATCCTTATTGAGTAGTATATCATGCATCATTGTATGCAGTCATGTGTAATCCAGTAAAAAGTAATAATTGAATAAAATGCAAACATTTGTTGAAAATGTAGCCTAGTTCCTATGTCTTTTCCCCATGGCTGCTCTAGGTCATGATGTGTGATTTAATTTTTGCCTTTTATCATTTCAGGGTGTAATGCATGAGTGGGGTTATTAACCCATAACCCTGTTCGATTGAAAGGGCACTGGCCACCGATACTGCGAATTTTTCGCAAATATCGGTTCTTGTCCGCAGCAGCCAACGTAGCGACATAGTTAGCCATTCAAACCGTGTTCAAACTTGCCGGCTTCTATCCCCCTCTAGCTCCCCCCGCTCTAACGTTCGAAAGCGGAAGTGCAGTGGTCTATGGGGGTGGGGCAGTTTGGTGTTGGAGCTGATCGGTCCGTTAGAGGTTAGTGCTCGTTTATTTCTGTTTGTTTGTCTTGCAGTGTTTTTTCCTTTTTAATCTTTTCTTCTTTTTCCCTTTCTTTTTCCCTTTCTAGAGGGGTGCGGGCGGGGCCCCACGTTCTTTTTCCTCTTGTATCTAAATACTGTAACGTGCATGGTGGATAAGTAGACACGTTGGCCGCTGGCTGACAGGTTTGACCCTTTAGTCGAGCGGTCAGCGACGTTTCCCGCGGTGTCGGCCATACGGGTTCGCGTCCCGGCCGCGGTAGTTACCGTGTTTGTCTCCCGAATTCGCTACGAAGTGGGATGGTGAGACCGTAAGGTCATCGGAAGCGTATGCACCCAGAGGCGTGAAGGAGCTGATATGCTTAAACGCGGTGACGCGTTTCCCGAAGGATGGGGTAGTGTAACGTGCATGGATACGTAGCCACGTTGGTCCTAAACTAACAGGTCGGACCCTTTAGTCGACGGGTTAACGTTGTCGCTTGCGGAGCTGGAGACACGGGTTCGCGTCCCGGCTGTGGCGGTTCCCGGACTGCCCCCCCCCCCCCGAAGTCGCTACAATGATAAATATATGACCACTAATATTAATAATTCAGGGATCCCTCATACTGGTTCTTCTGTGAGGTTTGTGAGCCAGCTCGCCTCACAACCTCAGTATTCAATTCCATGGGAGGTTCAATACTTCTCAGACAATAAATTCAATAAATTCCTAGCAACCGCAATTGGTGAGTTTATTGCTACTAATCAGAATGAGATGGAACTGGTTTCTCGCTCACTGTTGTGGGAATCGCCAAAAGCACAACTTCGGGGTCTAATTATCTCCTACTCTGCACATCTGAATAAAAACTGCAAAGCCAAACTGAAAGGGCTCTCTATTAATATTAGTAATTTGGAACAACAACTTGCTACTTCTCCCTCTCCCAGTCTATTCAAACGCCGTGTTGAATTGCAGACTGAATTTGATCTCATCACAACCACTGATGCAGAGCGCCTTCTTTTACGCTCTCGCCACATACTTCGAGCACGGCAATAAGGCGAGCCGCCTCCAAGCTCACCAATTACGTCGACAGGCAGCTTCGCGCATGATCCCTCAGATAAAAGACTCACTTGGCACACTATATAGGGATCCTACTGTCATTAACTCTATATTTTGCGCTTTCTACTCTTTATATAAATCTGAATCTCCGTCTGACACTACTGAAATGCACTCTTTCTTAGATAGTCTCAATTTCCCCATGATAAGCACAGTTATTGTTAAAGAACTGGAATTGCCATTGACAGTAGAGGAAATCCCCCTTGCTATGAATAATATGCAAAATAATAAAGCTCCTGGCCCCGATGGATTTCCAGTTGAATTTTGTAGAAGCTTTCAAGGTAAACTGGCCCCACTATTGCATTCTGTATATAACGAAGCGCTGCAGTATGGTTCTCTTCCTCCAACTTTAAGACAAGCCTCCCTATTATCAAAGGATATGATAGTTTCTGCAGAGATGGAGCGGGGGGGGGGGCAATGGAGGAGGGTGTGTTATATTTTTGAAGCAAGAGATGCAATATAGAGTTCTGAGGAAAGGAACAGATTTGGAATATTTGGTAATTGAAATTTGGACAAGAGGGAAATTTTAAAGTTGTTAACTTTTACAATCCATGTAAGAAGCTTTCGATAGAATTAATAATGGATGAGCTCACTGTACATTTAGGAGGGAAAGTGATATGGTGTGGTGATTTTAATGCCCATAGCACATTATGGGGTAATGGTTGTAAATGACCCATATAATTTTGTCATATTTTTAATTATTATTGATTTGTATGGTGCTCATTATTGATTTGTATTTGGTGCATAAAGTACAGTCCTGATTGATATTAACAGCGAATTACACTTCCTTTTGTTATGTGACCTTTATTTGAAAAACTCTGGTCTCCCATGATGCTGTGCGCTGCTGCGAGAAAACGGCAGAACAAAACTGAAAGTTGGAGACGATGGTCATGTTCGCTATGCACAGAACGAATTCACAACTTATAATTCACTGATCATCATCATTTATTTAGCACCTAGCTGGAAGGCGAACAGCTCTTACGGTGGTTCTATGGTGTGTCTACGGTGTGACTAGTAAAATGCTGCAATAAATGGTCTGATACCGCACCATGGACCCATTAGTTGTCATTGGAGTGCATCGTCTGAATAAAGTCCGGCTGGAATGCAACAGTAAGAGCTAGCCTCTTCATCAACCCCACCACGCTGCCAGAGGAGGTCTATGAGGACGAGCCAAGGAGCTAAGTTGCTACTAGTCTACAAGGGACAATTCATCGGGCGTCTTGGCGCCATTTCATCGGGCAACTCGGCGCCATTTTACTGTTCTTCTAGACAAAGGAACTCTACTCTCATCAGGCAGCTGGCTTGAAGGTTTGGTGTGACGGTCAGACTCTAAAGGTATGGAACATTTCATTGATTGATAAGGAACAATTCATCTTCACTGAGAACATTGATAAACATATGGTTTGAGAAGAAAGGGTTTAAGAAGAAAAATACATCAACAACAGTGGACATTTATTGAATTTGATGTTTCTCAATGTGAAGCTGATGGGACTTTATAGAACAAATAAGTTCACACAAAGTAACAAGTGAAACAAGTGACTTTGTTTATTGACTGTTACTATTATTACTATCCATTTACTGATCATCCTTCCTGTTGACTGTAAAAAAAAGGGAAAAATGTTTAATGCATGACTTCTACAGTCTGAATGGTAACTGAATGTTGTATTCAGTGGAGAGATTGATATTATAACCTTGCAGTCAGTAATATAACAGTCAGCCTACAGTAATAGGCTCTAGTCCTCTAAGCAGTCTGTAGCTATACCAGGTTCTCTGCTCCTCTCTTCGGGTAGTCTATGGGCTGTAGTAAAGGCAAACAATTCATTACATCACATTTATCATGGCAGAATTGAATATGACCGAAACAGAGAATCCTGACCCACAGTCAGAGCTAGAGAATCAGATAAATAGACTACAGCTTAAAATTAGTAAGCTACAAGAGGCTCTCAACGAAACGCTAGAGGCTACCGAGATAGAACACTTAGAGAAGGAAATTCAAACTAAGGAAGAAACACTAAGTAGTCTCCAAAGTCAACTTGAAGAACAAAATGGGGATAGCCTCCGACGCTCGACTCGAGTGAAGATCTCGACTCCTAAAATGCTTGAACTGCAACAAGAGGAGGTGAGGAAGAAGGAGAGAAAGCTCCTCTCAGCGTACGAAAAATGGAAGAGTCGAGCTCGTGAGTCAAGAGAGTGGCTAAAGAAAGACCTCAAGGAAACTGAGCTGGCATCTCTGCTTGATACTTTGGAGAAGGATAAAGAGGCTGTGTTGAACACCTATAATGACATACGAGATCACTTCACACCCTCAGCCGAAATGAGAAGCCGTGTTGATGCATGTGAGGCAGCTACAACAGAGATTAAGAAAATCGCCTACGAGAGGATTGTAGACATCGATTTAGATTTTGATGCAGAACAAGCACAACGACGTCTCAAGGAGCTACTCAAGGGCGGCTATGCGCGCTCAATCTATGGATCCACTGTCTCAAGAGTGTCAAAGTCAGTCCACAGCCACGAAGGCAGCACTTTAACAGTCAAATGTGTGGACGCGGCAGCAGAGCTTGCAGCAAAGGAAGCGGAGTTCGAAGGGTTGCTTGAAGAAGATAAGCAAAGGGAGAAGATACAACGTTTGGAGGAGCAACAAAGGACACTAGAGGAGCAACGAAGGACGCTAGAGGAGCAACAAAGGTGGCAGCTTGAAGTGGAAAAACGCGCTCTTGAACGTCTACAGGCAGAAAAGGACTTAAGGGCTGCACGGGCCAGACTTCAAGTCTATAACTAGGGAACATCACAGGGCGGCAGTGTCCACTCTAATTATCCTGAAAGAAATCTTAACGGCTCCCCAGCTACCAGCAACCAAACCTTCAATATAACGGCATCGTCACCTGATGTAAACGTGTCGTCCCTCGCCCGGGCCCTCCAAGATAGTATAGCCCTGAATAGACTTCCAGTGCCAGAGCCATCGGTATTTAATGGCGACCCCATTCAGTTCATTGAGTGGAGAACTTCATTCATGTCACTCATTGACTCAAAGGCCATCTCCTCAGCAGACAAACTTTACTACTTGAGGAAATATGTAGGCGGCCCAGCTCGTAAGACACTGGAAGGGACCTTCTACAGAAACGATGGCGAGTCTTACAAGGACGCATGGAGCAAACTGAATCACCGATACGGACAGGCCTTCGTCATACAGAGAGCCTTCAGAGACAGGCTCACAAAGTGGCCAAAAATCCAACCAAGGGATGCAGAGGGACTTAGAGACTTTTCCGACTTCTTGAACGCCTGCCAAGACGCAATGTCTCATGTGAAGAGCCTCGAAATATTGAACGACTGTGAAGAGAACATGAAGCTGGTCCACAAACTGCCAGACTGGGCAGCATCTCGATGGAACAGGAAGGCTACGGAAGCCTTGGACAGGAATCAAGAATTCCCCAGCTTCAAGGACTTCACCACCTTCATGGCAAAGGAGGCAGCGATCGCATGCAATCCGATCACCTCACCTTACGCCTTACGCAACTCCGAGTCTAGCACAGCAAAACCGAATAACAGGGACCCTAAGAGGAACAAGGTGAGTGTTCTGAGTATGCAAACTGAAACGGACAGTGACAAGCAAAAGCCAGCCAGCGGAAAGAAAAAAAACCCTGTGCGTTCTGCCAAGACAGTCAACACGGGCTACATGCATGTCCCAAGTTCGTCGCCAAGACTCTGGAGGAGAGAAGAGAATTCGTGAAAGAGAACAAGCTCTGCTATGGCTGCACCAAACCCGGCCATATCGCGAAGGACTGTCGACATAGACATACCTGCAACACCTGCAAAGGCAAACACCCCACCTGTCTTCACAATGACAACCACGTGAAAAGCGAACCGTCTGCAGCTCGGGAAAACACTCCCCCAAGCAACGGTAATGAATCAGAAGCTGCCGCGACTGCAATGTCACATGCCGTCACGACTGGACAGTCTACCAACACATCGATGATTGTGCCCGTATGGGTGTCGTCCAAGAACAACTCAGGAACAGAAAAACTTGTCTACGCCCTGCTGGATACACAGAGTGACACCACATTCGTCGACTAGGAAGTGAGCAGCGCTCTAAAGGCAGAGTCCTGTCCAGTGAAACTGAAGTTAACGACAATGATAGGTCGTTACACCATCGTGAAAAGCCAACGAGTCTCGGGGCTTCGTGTGCGCGGTTACAGATCTTCCCTCCACATCGACCTTCCTCCTGCCTACGCTAAGGACTGTATACCGGTGAACCGCGCCCACATTTCTACAAGTGAAACAGCCAGAGAATGGAATCCTCTCTCCGCAGCCATAGACGAGATTCCACCGCTGCAAGATTGTGATATTGGTCTTTTAATAGGATACAACTGTGCGAGGGCAATGGCACCAAGAGACGTAATAGCAGGAGGAAATGAAGAGCCTTACGCAATCCGAACCGACCTTGGATGGAGCATCGTGGGTTGCTCTTCACCGTGCCTTGACACTCCAAGCGTGGCGAGACAGTGTTTCCGGGTAGCTATGAAGGAGCTCCCGCCAGTCACCCCTGCAGATGCTATTCGCATTCTGGAGTCCGACTTCAAAGATGCCAAGGAGGATGAAAAGACGGTGTCCCAGGAAGATATCTTGTTCCTGGACAAACTCAAAAACGACATCCAGAAGAACAGTCAAGGTCACTACGAAATGCCCTTACCTTTTAAGGAGAGACCCAGCCTACCTGACAACAAACAGCTTGCCATCGTTCGTCTCAGCCTTCTGAAGAGGAAGCTGTCAAAGGATGAAAGATACAAAGAACAGTATATCAAGTTCATGGAGGATGTCATAGAAAAGGGTGACGCAGAGGAAGTACATGATGATGGGAAGGAAGGAGAAAAATGGTACATACCTCATCATGGTGTCTACCACGCCAAGAAGCCAGACAAACTGCGCGTGGTATTCGACTGCTCTGCCAAATACAAGGGAACCAGTCTAAACGATCATCTGCTCACCGGACCCGACTTGATGAACAATCTCAATGGTGTTCTCCTTCGCTTCCGACTGCATTCTACTGCGTTGATGTGCGACATAGAAAAGATATTTCACCAATTCCACGTGAGCGAGACGGATCAGGATTACCCGCGCTTCCTGTGGTGGAAGAAAGGAGATCTCAGCACGCAACCTCAAGAGTACCGAATGAGGGTGCATATCTTCGGTGCTGCCTCATCGCCTGGTTGCGCAAACTACAGCTTGAAGTACCTGGCTACTGAGAACAGAGACCTATACCCCCTAGGTTCACAGTTCATTCTGAGAGACTTTTATGTCGATGACGGTGTCGCAAGTATGGACAGTACAGAGAAGGCTATTCAGCTCGCTCGAGAAGCCAGAGAACTTTGTGCCCTGGGTGGCCTTAGACTCCACAAATTTGTGTCCAACGACAGAGCTGTAATAGAAAGCATACCGTCATCTGAACGTGCATCAGAAATCAAAGATCTTAAGCTTACCTTGGATGACCTTCAGAAAGAGCGTTGGGGATCCAATGGCACATCGAGTCAGACTGCTTGAAGTTCAACGTCAATCTCAAGGATCAACCTGCAACACGCCGAGGTATACTGTCTACGGTTGCCTCCTTGTATGACCCCCTAGGGTTTGTCGCCCCATTCTTGCTCATCGGAAAGGGAGTACTGCAGGAAATGTGCAGACATGGAACGGGTTGGGATGATCCTCTGACTGATGAACTTCGCCCACGGTGGGAGAGATGGAAAAATGACCTTACCAACATGGAGAAGATAGACATTCCCCGGAGCTATGCACCTGCAAACTTTGGGAGGGTCACCAGACAGGAGTATCTATCCAACATCGCCATCAGACAGCGCTGGCACACCCCAAAAAGAAACCTACAGGAAGGGGATATAGTGATGATGAAAGAAGATGATCTGCCTAGAAATGAATGGAGGTTGGGTAGAGTTTTAGAGACTGTAGTAGATAGAGATGGACTGGTTAGGAGAGCGAAGATCTATCTAGGGGATAGAAACCTAGGCAAAAAAGGTGAACAGCTCACCAAGCAGACAGTGCTTGAACGGCCAGTTCAAAAACTGATCTTGTTACTAGATAGTGACTAGTTAGTTACTAACTAACACATGCCTTGCATCTCTTGAGATGCGTTTTTTATTTTGTTTTAAAATACTTGACACTCCTTTCCCACGATACTTATGGTTTATGGTCATTTTGAGTTGAGAAATCATTTGTTTTTGCTTATGCTTGATTCTCTATATTCGAAACATAATTGATTTGGTGGGAGTGTAAATGACCCATATAATTTTGTCATAATATTTTTTATTATTATTGGTTTGTATGGTGCTCATTATTGATTTGTATTTGGTGCCTAAAGTACAGTCCTGATTGATATTAACAGCGAATTACGCTTCCTTTTGTTATGTGACCTTTATTTGAAAAACTCTGGTCTCCCATGGTGCTGTGCGCTGCTGCGAGAAAACGGCAGAACAAAACTGAAAGTTGGAGACGATGGTCATGTTCGCTATGCACAGAACGAATTCACAACTTATAATTCACTGATCATCATCATTTATTTAGCACCTAGCTGGAAGGCGAACAGCTCTTACGGTGGTTCTATGGTGTGTCTACGGTGTGACTAGTAAAATGCTGCAATAAATGGTCTGATACCGCACCATGGACCCATCAGTCGTCATTGGAGTGCATCGTCTGAATAAGGTCCGGCTGGAATGCTACAATGGTAATGATGACGATGGAATGGTGATTGAAGAGTTAATGGAGAATAAAAACCTAGTATGCCTAAATGGTGGAAGTGGTGCAAGAATTGATATCAGAACAGGCACAGAATCGGCATTAGATCTTAACACTAGTGTCAGATTTATTGGCAGGTGTTTGCTCATGGGAAGTAATTAGAGGAACGACTGTAGGAAGTGACCACTAGCCTATAGTGATTGAAGTAGGTTTGAGTTTGGAAGAACATGATACTGATGGGTTACAGAAACGGTCTTTCATTAGTGCTGATTGGGAGAAATTTACATATATCAGTGAACAAGAAATGCAAAAAAAAGATGGTAATGAAGATATTGATCGTTTAAATGTTTCTGTTTGTAAAGCTATCCTAGAGGTTGCAAAGAAGTCCATTCAGATGAAGGGAGGTAATCACAAAAGGAAGATTGTACCATGATGGAGAAAGGAATGTGACAAAGCAATTGAGCCTAGACATAAAGCTTTTAAAATGTTGAAAGGAATCACAATTTTCAGAATCTTATTGAATATAAAAAGATGCAAACAAATGTAAGAAGAATCGAAAAATGCAAAGAAGAAATTTTTGGAGGTCATTTTGTAACTCAGTGGGAAGAGAAACAGAAATTGCTAAAATTTGGAGAAGGATAAAAAGAATGAATGGGATCAAAAGAGAATATGAGTATCCAGTATTAAATGATGGTGAAGTAACAGCAGTGAGTGATGAGGAGAAGGCAGAGATGCTGGCAAAAACTTTTGTTAAAATTCACAGTTCCAATAATATTAGTGAAGAAGGGAAAATGCAGTAGCAGAGAATGAACAGCTATTACAGCTAGAAGAAGACTCCAATGACCTTTTAAACAAGCCATTTGCTCTCTCAAGAAAACCAAGATGTCAGCACCAGGAAAAGATCAGATCTGTTATTTAATGATAAACCATCTTAGAGAACCATCAAAGGATATTTTATTGGAATTATATAATAAAGTTTGGGAGGGTGGGAAATTGCCACAAAGCTGGGGGGAGGTTGTTGTAATTCCAATAAATAAACCAGGAAAGGATTGCACAAACTCAGAGAATTATAGACCAATTGCAACATCCAACATATGCACAATAATGGAGAAAATTATAAATTAAAAGTTAACATATTATATAGAAAAGAAAGGTTATATATCTAAATACCAGAGTGACTTCAGGAGAGGAAGAAATACCATGGATCCAGCTGTATGTTTAGAACATGAAATTAGGAAAGCACAGACAAACAAAGAAAGTGTAGTAACTGTCTTTTTTTATATAGAGAAGGCATATGATAGATGTGGGGGGAAGGATTATTAATCAGACTTTGTAAATTAGGTATCAAAGGTAGACTATATAGATGGATTAAGGACTTTTTGCAACGAAGATCAATACAAGTTAGAATAGGACAGAAATATTCAGCAAATTTTGTTGTTCAAAATTGAATACCTCAAGGAAGCATAGTAAGCCCTTTATTATTTTCCATAATGGTAAATGATGTATTTATGGGAATGGAGAATGAGGTGGGCCTTTCACTTTTTGTAGATGATGGGACATTTTTGAAGAGGGGAAGAAATGCGTAATTCATTATAAAGAAACTGCAGGGGGCTATTATGAAAGGAGAAGAATGGTCATATAAATTAGGTTTTAAATTTTCAGTTGATAGAAAAAGACAATGTTCTTTACAAGGAAAAGAATTGATAATGAAATAAAACTAAAATTATATAATCAAGAATTGGAAAGAGTGAAACACTAAGTTTTTAGGGATATGGTTTTATGAAAGAATTACATAACATACATATTCAGAATGGAGTGGACAAATGTAAGAAGGTACTAGATGTAATGAGGTGTTTAGTTGGAAGTGAATTGGGGGCAGATAGAACTGCTTTGGGGGTCATATACAGTGATTTAATTCGGTCAGTATTAGATTATGGTTGTGTGGTGTATGGGTCAGCAGCAAACACTTCTCTAAAAAATTTAGATAAGATACCGTAACAGGCTTTGAGATTATGCACAGGTGCATTTAAAAAAACCCAACAGCAGCATTACAGGTGGAAATAGGAGACATGCTACTAGAAATGAGAAGGATACAGCTATCCTTGAACTACTAGGTTAATTTGAGCAAAGCTGAGCAAAATTATGCTCAAAGGCCTTGGGGATCATATTCGGCGTACGCAAATTTTTTTGCATATCTGTATGGGCGCCATTTCACCCTTCTCACGGACCACCGGCCACTGACGACGATATTGAACCCCAGTAAAGCCATCCCATCTATGGCAGCTGCGAGGCTGCAGCGATGGGCCCTTGTATTGGCAGCTCACAACTACACTATTCAATACAGGGGTGCAGCTGAACATGGAAATGCAGACGGCCTCTCACGCCTGCCACTGCAGGTGGATCACAAGGACAAACCAGGTTCTGTGGATACCGTGCTGTTATACCACCTGGACTCCCTGCCTGTGTGCAGCACAGATATTCGCAAAGAAACAAGGCATGGCCCGGTGCTCTCTCCCGGTGCTCTCTCTTGTCAGGGCAGTTTTCAGTAGTCAAGGAACGGGATGATGCACTGATGCCTACGGCTCAAGGAGAGAGGAGCTCACTGTGGTTCTAGGGTACCTTCTGTGGGGCAACCAGGTTATTGTACCCCAAAAGTTGACACCACAACTTCTGAAAGAGCTGCATGTGGGGCAACCAGGAGTGGTTAAAATGAAAGCCGTTGCTTGCGGCTACTTCTGGTGGCCGGGGATTGATGCTCACATTGAACAGCAGGCCAAAGTGAGTCATTCATGCCAGCGCAACCAGAAGTCTCCCACCCTCTCCCCGCTGCACTTGTGGCCGTGGCCGGGCATGCTGTGGCAGAGGGTACATGTGGATTTTGCTGGGCTGTAGGAGGGGCATATGTTGCTAGTGGTGGTTGATGCTCACTCAAAGTAGCCAGAAGTGGAACTGATGGATTCCACCACAAGCTCAAAGACTGTTCAGGCTCTAAGGGGGTTGTTCAGCTGTCATGGCCTGCCTGAGATTTTGGTCAGTGACAATGGTCCTCAGTTCACCTTGAGTGATTTTGCAGATTTTCTCAAAGCAAATGGGATGAAACACATACGCTCTGCACCCTTTCACCCAGTCACAAACGGATAGGCAGAACGTTTTGTGCAGACGCTTAAGTGGTCGTTGAAAGCTTCCAGGGGGCAGACCACGATGCGACATCGACTGGATTCGTTCCTGCTCAGCTATAGAAATGCTCCCCGTGCCACAACAAATTAGTCTCCAGCCATGCTCTTCCTTCACCTTTCAGCTCCACTCCTACTTCAACCTCCTTAAGCCAAGCGTGGCGGCCGTGGTGGGTCAGGCACAGGTGGGCCGGGAGGGTCGCAGGGCCCCATTTGCCAAGGACAAAGACTTCGCACCTGGGGACTCTATTCTGGTGCGTGATTATAGACGGGGGGAGGAGAAGTGGATGCTGGGTGTGGTGATGTCTCAGGCGGGGCCAGTGTCCTACATGGTAGATGTGGGGTCAGCGCTACACTGGAAACACCACACAGACCAGATGAGGGCCTGCGACCCGGAAAGGCTCATGCCTGGAGAGCCACCACAATCCGCCTCATTGGCGCAAACAGCTACTATCCCCACGAAAGATCCAGTGCCAATTCCCCCAGTGGGTAGGTAGGATTCCCCCCCGAAAAGTCACTCAGTCCCACAAATGGAGCTAGTAAACTCAGAGCCAACAGAAGTATCGGTTGAGGCTGACGCTCCCCCAGAGACTGTTCCTTCAGAGACTATTAGGAGGTACCCTACATGGGAAATAAAACCCCCAGACCTCCTCAATCTGTAATGGATTTAGGGTTAAAGGGGCACTCGCCACACTAGGTTAGTTAGTGAGTGGGGCAGTTTACCACAGCTCACCCAGGTTGTGTAACATGTGCAGGTTCTATTTTCTAATGCAAGTGATGTTAGGATGTTTTGGGTTATGTTATTTGTTTTAAAGTATTCCGTGTTGTTCTGCAGGGATATTCGGCTGTTATTCAGGAGATATAAATAGGCATCCAGGTTTTTCGGGGAACTCCAAGCTAAATAAGTGGGGAGGAGATGTGATGTATTTTATTTTTTGTCTGCTCTTGACACTTCCGTAGTATGCCATTAGAGAGTGCCAGTGTCTTCATGTTGTATATTGTTGTTTTCGGTCTGGTTTTGTTGACTTCTTCTCTGGAATAAAGTCTGATCACAGTACAGTGAAAGTCCGCTCCGTTCCTGTTATTTTATTACATATTTCATGTTTAGTACAGAGTAAGTCAGTGACTTCCGTCTGTGAGCCTAACAACTATAAACTATATTCAACACCAACCTACTGCTCAGTAAATCAAGAGTGTGTCGTACCCTATCATACTGGAACATTAGACATGTTAATTCAGCAGTTTAATGACCTCAAACCCCATTCCTGCTCCCACCTCCTCACACCCTGATCTTATGGACTACTACAATAATATTTTATCTTCTGCACTTGATACTTTAGCCCCCCTGAAAACATGGGTTGTCTCATTTGCCCATGCTGCTCCCTGGTAAACACCTGAATTACATTAGCTCAAGGCTATAGGTTGGCACCTTGAGAGGCTTTGCATCAAGACTGGCCTTGCTGTTCACAAACAAATGTATTCTGACCATATACCCCATTACAAAAATGTTATTTCAACAGCTAAAGCCTCCTATTATGCAAATATCATCAGTACAGTTGAAGGGAATACTGGAACTCTCTTCCCCACAGTTAAAAGGTTACTAAATCCACCTGAAATCAATATGAATGGTAACCTTTCTAATAAACAATGCTCTGCTTTTTTAAAGTTTTTCAACTCTAAAATTAGTACCATTCATGAGCAGCTAGCCTCTGCAAACATGACTTACCATCAGAAAGCGCCATGAAATTGTTCCCATCCACAATCCTATGTGACTTCAGTCATACAACTGAACATCACATTTCTGAACTTATTACTAAGTCTAGCACCTCCACATGTTACCTGGATCCAATTCCCACAACCCTAGTTAAAAGGAAAAAAAGCCTGCCCTCTATCATCTCCCTGATAACCTCCATCATCAACTCCTCTCTGTCCACTGGTACAGTTCCGCCTTTCACTGAAGGTTGCCATAATCAGACCAACTCGGAAAAAAATGTAGATATTACTGACTAAACCAACAACCGGTCTATTTCCAATTTACCATTCATTTCCAAAATCCTTGAGAGGGTAGTTGCATCTCAACTCCAGATCTTCCTTGATAACAATAATCTCTTTGAACAATTCCAATCTGTCTTTCGCCCCAAACATAGCACGGAAACAGCCCTGATTAAGATCACCAAGGGTGATAGGTGATAGGGTTAGAATGAGGTAGAAGTCAATGTGATGGATACTGCCTTTCTTAGGATATGAGATGTTCCAAGTAGTGCGATCTTCTGTAGTTCTTGTATTCTGATGTTACCCGGGATCCGTTGGGTGTATTTCTCCGTCCCTTTTTTTACAAGTCCCAGGGCTCCTATCAATTCTGGTATTGTTGTGGTTTTCGTTCCCCACATTTGTTCAATCTTGATTTCAAGGTCTTTATATTTCGACAGTTTTTCGGTTACTTTTACTGAGGTGTTCCTTTCAGTCGGGATGCACATGTCGATGAGTAGGAAGCTTTTTTCTTGTTTGTTCTTGATGATGATGTCTGGTCTGTTGGCCTTTATCTCACGATCTGTCTGTATTGGCATGTCCCATAAGATTGTGATGTCATCTTTTTCTGTTACTGTTTGGGGCTCGTGCTCGTACCGTTTTTCTTTTGTGTTGATGTTGAATTCTTTGCAGATGTTCCAGTGCAGGTATGTGGCAGCCTTGTTGTGTCTTTGTAGATATTCAGTTTTGGCCAGCTCAGGGCACCCTGCCACAATATGGTCAATGGTTTCCTAGAATTGACCACATATCCTGCACCCTGGGTCTGTACCATCTTTGAGGATTTTGCTGCGGTATTATTATTATTATTATTATTATTATTATTATTATTATTATTATCCATCCATTCATTATCCAAGCCGCTTATCCGAATTTGGGTCGCAGAACGCTGGAGCCTATCCCAGCAGTCATTGGGCGGCAGGTGGGGAGACACCCTGGACAGGCCGACACAGTCACACCTAGGGACAATTTAGTACAGCCGAGTCACCTGACCTACATGTCTTTGGACTGTGGGAGGAAACGGGAATACCCGGAAGAAATCCATGCAGACACAGGGAGAACATGCAAACTCCACACAGACCTGGGATGACCCCCAAGGTTGGATTGCCCTGGGGCTCGAACCGAGGACCTTCTTGCTGTCAGGCGACCGCGCTAAACACTGCACCACCGTGCCGCCAGTTATTTTATTATTATTATTATTATCATAACTCTGACTTAACCATCCTGAATGAATAAAATAAAATCATAAAGAAACATCCTTATAGTTTAACTATGTGTCATGTGTCATATGTCATTGGAAAATGACAACTTGAACTATAATGGTTTTGATATCTGTTGTTTAACCTCACTACTTGTAATTGCAAGTAGCAAGGTGAGACAAAACACTTCTTGTGGTATACTCATAGATATCAGTTTGACTGACAAGTGATCACAAATCTAAATCTAAAGAAAGGGCACTTTCTATTAATAAAACTAAGCACTTTTGCTTAGAACAAATCACTAATAGTCTCCAAAAAACAAAAACAAAAACACAGCACTTCAAGAAAGGATTATAGAGATGGGCGGTCCATTGATAAGAAAATATTTCAAGGCCTAAAGATCTGCGGAGAATTCACTGGATGAAAATAGAATTGACTACTGGATGAGTAACCTGCATGTCATTTCCGGGGAAAAAAGATTCAGAACTCAAACTAACTTGGGTAATAACCATAAGACAGAACATGTGCAAAGAGATGATTTCCTTTTCACTCTTTAGGTCCTGCTTCTTTTTTTTTATACTGGCAAGTCTTGGGTTCCAGCCATCTGGTAATTATAAAAAAATTTTTTTTAAAATGACTGATAGATAGATACATACATATACATACACACATACATACTTGATGCAAAGATAATAAAAAAAGATACCAAGATGATTATAATAATCTAGTTGTATGATTTTTATGTCATAGTTTTCATTTGTTGTTAGTTAAGTGTTCTTAATTGTTTGAAAGGTTGTAAAGAATGCTATAACAAAGTGTTTATCAAATTACCCACATTTGGCTAAAGTCAGTGAATTGTTGCATATTGATGCTCAAACCATTAAACAGTTACAGGGGGCATACAACCGAGGATACAAAACAGGTATCCCCTTTGAAAATGGCACTATATTTTAGAGTTTTTTGACAGAAAAAAAAAAAACGCTAACTGAGTATTTTTCAATTGTTTCTAGTAATTTAAAAAAAAAATCAAGATAATTACAAAGTGACTCCCAGTATATCAATGAAAAAAAAACATATATGTGCTTTTTTTGTTTTGTTTTTTTGTTTTTTTCTCTTTTTGTTTGTTTTTTTTCCTCCATTAGACAATGTTGTCATCTTCGCATCACTGGGAGATAGTGTCAGTCTACCATGCGGCATACCTTCTATCAAATCCTGCTCCTCTGTCAACTGGAATATGTATGGAGAGTTTGGATCGATTACTCAAGCAATCGAAAACATGTCAGCTTCGAAGTACCACAGAGTTATGGTTGCAAATAACTGCTCCCTACAGATAAAGCACCTGGAAATGAATGATGCACGACTTTACCGTTGTGATGATGGGGCATTTCATTCAAACGTTTCACTTCAGATTCTCCAGAGTAAGTCTCCTGTCTTACTGGCTCAAAACATTCTTGATACTTGACAAGAATTTCATCGAAGTAACTCATTCGTGCTTTACATGTCATTCATCAGTTTCAGAGAATGACAAAACTGATGAAGAGATGATAGAGCTTCACTGCCACTTGAACACATATAAAGGACTCGTCGCGCCTTGTAGCCATACTGGAATCCAAATCCATTGGCTGAGTGGGGCAAATACACAGCTGAGTGGAAGCAGATTTCAGTTTCAACAGCCATCCGATTGCTTCTCTAAGCTGACCATCAAGAAAAAACCGACAGACCATCGAAGGAAATGGCGTTGTCAACTAAGTCAGAAAGGGACTCGCCAGGAAACTGTTATCAGTTACATGACAGTCCTACCAGGTACTACATCTAGCTCAGTGTATTTCCTATAAAACATTTAAAGTTGCAGTCTTCTAGACTGTAGTTTTTGTTTAAATTTCAGATATTTATAGTGATATGGTGGTAGTTGCAGCAGTCTGTGAGCACCGCAAGTCTCTGAAATCATTTCAAAGTAAAGCAATCTTTGGTACTGTTACATTAGCACATTGCCCATCATTTAACAGAGACGTGACTGAACCGGGGTTCAAGCTCTTCCTGTTGCAGTTAAATGTTAGTGAGAGTATTTTATGAGCTTGCTCAGAAATAATCAGCCAGCTAGCCACAACAATTGTGCTTCCTCTTCAAACTCACCACTACCAGCCTTATTCGCCATGTGGCTGCTCTACCCTAAAAAAGTGTTACATGCTTGTAAGTGTAAAGTTGTTCCTGGGAAACTCTAGCCAGACAGCTACAACTACAACAAAAACATTAATGGCAAGCATATTTGTTGATTTGCCATTGGGTTAAATAAGCCCATGATAGAAAGTGTCAAAAAGGACATTTGTTTTGTGGGTAAATCCTTTGGATTGTAACTTTAAAATATTGTAATGACCACGGATGAATAGACTCGCTAGCCCTTGGCTAATGGGTCGCATCCTTTATTTGACTGGCTAGTGCAGTCGTGTCCCGGCTGCGGTGGTTTCCGGGCTGCCCCCTGAACATGCAACATTATGTTGTTAGGAAAGGCATTTTGGAAATGTCAATAAAAGAATGGATCTAGAAGGACATTTATTTACACATAAATCTTCCGGATTGTAACTTTAAAATGTGCTGTTTCGAAATACATGTCAAAGGTGGCAGTGATAGAAAGTGACAAATAGGACATTTGTTTTGCATGTAAATCTTCTGCATTGTGAGTGGCCACACACGTTAAAGAACAACAATTTCTTTTGTGCCTTTCACCTATAGATGGTGTGGAGGAAGTGTTTGCAGTAGCTGGTGAGTCAGTGTCATTTTCTTGTGGCGACACTTCCTCTGTTGTGGGTGGCCGGGTGCAATGGGACCTGGGTGGAAAGATACTTACTGATAGTATCACAAATACTAAGGACTATTTCAAGACATCCTATGTCATCCAAAACACATCAGTGGTCATCAGCAACGTGAGCACTTTGCATTCTGGGAACTACCAGTGTTCACTCTCTAACGAGGAGAACAAAAAGAACAACACAATTCGCCTTCACATCCTAGACAGTGAGTGTTGAAACTGCCAAAAGGATATTTAAGCCAAAAATAAGGTGACGTGAATCACCGCAAGGTGTATGTGTGTGGAGTCTTGACTGTTTTGTGTTCGTCCTCACAGTTGTTGAAGAGCATGGGCAAGACCAAGATAACCTTACCTTGACTTGTCTGCTTACCTGTGCCACTACAAAATGTGATACAGACTTCAAATTAACTTGGACTGACAGTAGACAGCATGACAGGCAGGAAGGATTAATTACTGACAAAAACACCATCATCTCCAAGTTATTTCTCCCAAATCTTCAAATCAGAGGCAATACATTTGCCTGTTCTGTGTCCAGAGAAGGGGTTGTAATGGCTACAAAGAAGTGGCCGTCTACCAACAGTAAGTATGGCACCTTCTGTTGTACCTTTGTTGACCATGTAAACCATATATGGCAGAAATCTCACGGCTATCGGTGGTGTCTTTAGAAAAACAATTATAATTCTCTGTTAACAGCCATGCATGCAATTGTGTGGTTGTCTCTTTGTCTAAGCCTTTTACTATGTGCAACTATTGGAGGAATCTGCCTGTACCTAAAGAGGAATCACAAAAGGGATGCAGGTACTGCACATAGCCAACATATGTATTTGATGGGCAAAATTGCTTCAATTAACCTTTATGTAAAATGTATCTGCAGTGTTGGATTTTCTTTAATGAGTGCTATTTTGCAGGAACTGATGTAGCAATTATGGGAATGGTAAGAAAAACCACTCAGAAACCACTTACTCTTCTTTGGAAAGCTTAGCTACGTCCATCAGTGAGTTTGGAGTAAACTTAAATTTAAAGTTTGTGTGCATCTCATATGTAATGTGATAACTCTGATATACTCTCCCTAACAGACTCATGTCTATGAAGATATTCAGGATCCAAGTACTGAGGAATTACCCCAGCAAAGTCAGCTCGAAAGCAGAGTGGTCACCACCAGTGACAGTTTCTATGATCTACTACAGGCCGTCAATTGAATCAAGTATCATTTCTCCATTTTAGCACCAGCCCATGGTTTCCGCCTTATTGTAGCAGAAACCATGGGCTGGTCACCGCTATTTCATGCGTCCTGAACATTTTTACATATTGAAGCACATTTATAATCGTAAAATGTCAGTATACAAGTAACAGTAAAAAAAAAAGAAAAGAAAAAAAAGAAGAAGGTTACGGCTATGCTTATGACTGCACTCCTCCCACCATCTCAAAGACTTCTTTGTGATGCAGGCACAATTACCATAAACTGATACAACTGAATGAATATAAGTTAAAGAGTCAAATGAAAACATCTTAGTAATTTACAAATAAACACCTATGTAACCTGTACAGAGATTTTTTTCAGAGATGGATGACCCAATTATCTTTTCAAACAAGGCAGTTGAGCAGAGAAAAGAAGTGTATCCATAGTCACAGTTAATGACCATCAGTACAGTTAACCTCTTTACTGCTACTCTCTTAAAAATCACTGTTGAAACATTTTACAAGTAAAATGGTGTTCAGCGGGGCATCCAGGTGGCATGGCGGTCTATTCTGTTGCCTACCAACACAGGGATCGCCGGTTCGAATCCCCATGTTACCTCCGTCCCTACAGACACAATTGGCCGTGTCTCCTGTTGGGAAGCCGGATGTGGGAATGTGTCCTGGTTGCTGCACTAGCGTCTCCTCTAGTTGGTCGGGGTTGCCTGTTCGGGGGGAGGGGGAACTGGGGGGAATAGCGTGATCCTCCCACGCACTACATCCCCCAGGTGAAACTCCTCACTGTCAGGTGAAAAGAAGCAGCTGGCAACTCCACATGTATCAGAGGATGCATGTGGTAGTCTGCAGCCCTCCCCGGATCAGCAGAGTGGGTGGAACAGCATCTGCAACGACCCAGAAGAGTGGGGCAATTGGCCAGATACAATTGGGAGAAAAGGGGGGAAAAAAGAGTGTTCAGGATGGATGGATGGCATGAACACTTCATCTCGGCATGATTCTCATGGAAATGAAATACCGCTCCTGGAATGAAACTGAAAAGTAAAAGAAATCATTACTCATTTATGTGATTATGTTAAAACACCATTTTCTAATCTATCATTCAGAAATATTTTTATAGAATACTTACAAGAACACATGCCCCATATTGGATACTGTCATATAAGTGTTGTTCCACATTTTCTGAGTTATTAAATCACAAGATATTATTGATATAGGAAACTTCCCAATAGATTGGCTTAAAGAGGCAAACCAGAGGGAAAATGGTTCTCACCTTCTGCAGCAGGTGACTGTATTGTGTCATAATTGCCATCATTAGGTAGCATAAAGAGATCAGACAGAGAGAAAGATAGCACAGAGATATGATAATCACTTTTGAAATTCAACCTTAGCACATCTTTCACAGATGAATTCATATAGCATCTACAGAGGTCATACCTGGTTGTCCCTGGGCATACTGTTTGGGTTTCTGGACTTAGTTTATGATACAAGCGATCAGTGCAGCCAGTATGGTGATCCCTATTACCAAACCCACCATCACTCAACTAGATCTTCCACCGCTCTCTTCCTCCTGAGTTTTCCATACATTCTCCTTGGATGTAGTCTCAAAGAAAGATACATCTAAATGTTTGTTACATATCAAACCTAATAAATGTTTGTGCGATTTGAACATGATAATCCAGCAGAGAGCTGTCCAGCACCATCATTATTAACCAACAACTGACACTATGTTTGAATGCAATAACATATTATTGAATATCAAACCTTGAACAAAACTTGTTGCAGTAATGGGGTCTTCTGGGTGAACAATGGCTTCTCCCACTTTCATAAAAGACATAAATGAGTAACATAGCGATTTTGTAGACTTTCAAACGAATGCCAGCAATAAATAAGGTTTTAAAATCTTACCTTGGACCTGGAGTTTCATATCAAAACAACGTCTTCTTTGGCCCACCAGGTACTTACATCTGTACCACCCATCATCTTCAACATTTACAGAGTGGACAGTTTAATAACCCGTCAGCTTCCAACCTTATCTTTTGCTGTTTGATATCAGGGTACTGCAATATTAGCTTTTTGGTTGATTTTTTTTTTTATCATTGAACAGGACACGTTTTAGGGCTGATGGGGCCTCGACGTTGTGTTCACTGGGCAATGCAGGACAGCTGTTGTGTTTGTTGCTGCCCTCACTGGGTTAAGGACTTTACACTCTGACAAAGGATGGATGAAAATGTGATAAATGGATACCTTATTCTGTACATGAGGGGCAATTTAAAGGAACAATTGGGAAAACTAAACTGCATAATGTTACCTTTCTGTTTCAGAACAATGTTATTGACCACACAGTCCCAACCTTGACATATTTCACAGCTGTACAGCCCTTCATCAGATTTGCAAAATCTTTTCAGAGTTATGTCCCCTTTTCCATCAACCTCCCATTTAACATGCTCGGCGTCTGGGTATTTGGACATCTTAGGCTGGCAAGGATAAATTTGCTGAGTAGAATCATCTCCGGAATATTTTGTCCATCTGACTCTGTGGCAGCTCTCCATGCTCTTGATGTTTGCCGTTAAACAACTGAGAGAAATATCTTCTTCAAGAATGACTTTTACAATCAGTGGTTGACCCCCATTAAAAGGAGAATTAGTTTCTAGACATAAAGACATGAATCAGACTGACAGTAGAATATTGACGTGAGTGTAGAATGATGTGTTTAGTTTCACGATTGGAATCTCGCATAAATATCAAACATAACACTGACAAGCCATAGAAAAAAAATCATTACTTTATTTAGCCAATCAACAATCTATCCATCTATGTCAGGCATGTATGTAAATAACCAGCTAATATCTAGTATTTCAACATATCTGATATATTCTCAGCACCATTGCACTTTATCACCTCTTATTTCACCTGTATATAGTCAATCCTTGTGTATATATCTGAAGATTGTTGTGTTGTAGTGTTGTTATTCTGTGTTAAGCACACTGTGAGAGCCATGAAATCAGAGTCAAATTCCATGTTTGTGCAAACCTACATGGCCAATAAACGTGATTCTAATTCTGATTCTGATATCTTTGTCACCACTTTTTATTATGACTACAACCGACTGATAAACATGTCTTCAGTTAAACTATAAATTCTGAATAAAACTTATAGTTTTATTGACAGCTGATGATTGCTTATGGCATGAAACAGGCTCGTACTGTCTCATAAAGAATTTACTTGACTCACTGGATTATTCTGCTCCTTATTTGTTGAGCACTTTCCCTACCGTTGAGTGTTTCTTTTAACACACACACACACACACACACACACACATATATATATATATATATATATATATATATATATATATATATATGTTGATGATACTTGATTTTATTCTCAAAAGAAACAACGATTTACTCACCTCTGCTTTCTGATATGATAATTAGTAGAACTAACACTAAAAGACCAAGGACATGAAGATGTGCCGTTATATTCTGTGTGATCGAAGGTCAAATAGGTAAAGCTAGTAGGCAGTTACTTTAATATACATGACTGTGGTCTACCTATTTTCACTTCTCATTGGGTCATGCTGCAGGTTTCATATGTATATGTATCTGGATAAGGAAACAGTTACTATGTGGCCTGGTCAACGGTGCCTCTTAACAATTGTTAACATTTACCTTGAATTAACTGGAGGCAGGTTCAGTGGGCATCTTCAAAAAGAAAAGAAAAGAAGAACCTCAAAACATTATCTTAACCTAGGTATTTCATTAAAATAGCCCTCTGTCTTTTAATTTACACTACTTTTATATGATAATCATATTTGATCCATCCATCCATCCATTCATTATTCCAAACCGCTTATACTAATTCATTGATAAATAGCTGATATTGATTCTAAATATTTGATGTCTTGCTATTTTTGTTGTTGTTTTTTTATATCCATCCTTTTGTAATCCACTTTTATCTTATATGCTTTTAAATAATGTCATTCCCATTTGTTGACTGATAAACTGACTTTTTGTCTTTTCTCTGCTTGTAATTGTTTTGTCTTTTTCTCTCTAATGTAAAGTACTTTGAGCTGCTTTTCACCTATGAAAATCGCCATATAAATTATGGACATTATTATTATCATTATCATTTATGAGAAGAGGAATGAAAGTCAGTTGGAGCAAGATGGAATACATATGCGTGAATGAGAGGGAGGAAGGTGGTATGGTGAGGATGCAAGGAGAAGAGGTGACGAAGGCGTATGAGTTTAAATACTTGGGGTCAACTGTCCAAAGTAACGGGGAGTGCAGAAGAGAGGTGAAGGAGAGAGTGCAGGTAGGGTGCAGTGGGCGGAGAAGGGTGTCAGGAGTGATTTGCAACAGAAGGGTATGCGATGGAACAGATTTGCAACAGAAGAGGAAGAGAGGAAGGTCAAAGAGGAGGTTTATGGATGTGGTGAGAGAGGGCATGCAGGTGGCTGGTGTGACAGAGGGAGATGCAGAGGACAGGGGGAGATGGAAACAGATGATCCACTGACGGGAGCAGCCGAAAGTAGCAGTAGTAGTAGATAATTATCCTTATCATTACTATTGTTGTCATCATTATCATTACCATCATTATTATAGCTTTAGCAGCTATTTTTCCACGTGGTGTTTCAGACCTATATAAAGGTAAACCCAAGTTATAGGGCATCAGTCATCACACAGTCACTCCACCTTTCCTTTTCAGTCACAGTTAATGTAGTCTGCTCACACTCACACCGAGTAGCAGGTACCCAGGCTCTCCTCTCTGCCTGCTGGTGAAACCCATTTACAGATATGGGCATGGAGGTTAAATGTGAACAGGTGTTCCTCGTTGTCCAGATGAGCCGCTCCTAGTTCTACCTGCCTCCAAACCATGACTCAAAAAAAAAAGCACCTTCCTGCCACAGAGGGTTGGCAGGCCATGGAATCAAATGGGGTTTTGTTAGCCCATGACCTTTTTCCTGGTGAGAGTTTGTAGTTCGTTCAGTTCACCAGTTTGCATTCACTTCTTTGCTCATTTCTGATGTCTGTGCATAGGAAAAGTGCTAAGCGAACTTCCCTAAAGGTCACATGCTTTCTTGAAATTAGTCACCTCGCTTCCTCGTCAACCACTCTTTACAGAAACACACCTCTATTCTTTCTCACACTCTTAATAGAAAACACATTTCCGACTCCGTTCTTATTTACCATAAGGACGAAAATGGACAAACAATTTCAAGGTGAGTCTGTCTGCCCGCGGCTAGATCTGTCTTGTGCACAATTATTCGAGAAACGAAACCAAAAAAAGACAAGAGCAATGTGACACTTTGTGTTGACATGATTGTTCATTGCAGGGGGTAAAGCTTATGGTTTTCTCAAGTCTCAACAGGATGAAAAACTAAACTCTATCAATGAGGTGCGTACCACTGAATAATACAAGTGCATGGCTACAGACGATAATCATGAAAATAAATGGTTAAATGTTGTGTTTTTTTAATTCTATTTCGGAAGACATTTCTTTCAGATCCCCAGTATGCCGAAGAAGAAGACCTTGCTTCAAAGCTTGAAATGTTTAAAAGTGAGAATTCAAGACGCATCTTGTTTTGAAAAGTAATGTGTTTTCTAAAAAAATATTTGAACATCCATGAATTTTGGCCTTCTTTTCAGGTAAATACATGGAGTTTGATCTCAATGACAAAGGAGAGATAGGTAACATTTGACCATTGCCTCTACTTGGCCATGGACCTAAACAATCATTACGCAAAAACCAGATATTTCATTTTGTCATTCCAGCCTTCAGCATTGATTCAAAAGGCTCAAATTGTGAAGATGACTCGCTTTTTTCATGCTGTCTTGAAACAATACATTTTATAGACTTGATGGGACTAAAACGGATGCTGGAGAAACTAGGAGTGGCCAAAACTCACCTGGAATTGAAAAAGATGATGTCAGAAGTGGTTGGTGGATCAACACAAGACAATATCTGCTACAATGACTTCTTAAAAATGATGCTGGGCAAAAAGAATGCAATACTAAAGCTGTGAGTTGGAAACTATCAAATGTATACCTAGCCCATACCAGTGATTTTCTTAGAGAACTGGTTAAGACCCGAAGGTTGGGTGACAGGAAGATGAGGGTTGGGTTCCAAAAGATTAAAAAAGG
This sequence comes from Lampris incognitus, assembly GCF_029633865.1. Lineage (NCBI taxonomy): Eukaryota > Metazoa > Chordata > Actinopteri > Lampriformes > Lampridae > Lampris > Lampris incognitus. The sequence goes on along the minus strand of NC_079219.1, from coordinate 33,160,564 downwards.
AACCCTTAGAACTTTCAAGATAAACAACCAATGGTTTCTCATTGGAAGTCATCTTCATATGAATCTGCTGCCAAAGTTGTGTTGACTGGCAGCGAAAATAACAGTACTCCAAAAAATAGTCGATCAAAAGATTGTGTTGCAGCTTCCAAAATCAGATGGGTTCTAAGGGAGAATAGACAAATATACGGATACATTTCTTTGTATAGGTGAATTGCTGGGAGAAAGGGTTGTAAACATTGGCCATGGTGAACTATTAGGTGTTTGATACATAAATGCTTTCATGCAAATTAGCAGATCGGTGAGATACTTTTTTTTTTAGTCTCCTGAAAATTGTCATTCTCCATTTTCTATCTAAAAGGATCTTGATGTTTGAAGGCATGGGTAAAGACCAAGAGGCCACAAATGCTGGACCACCTTCCCGAAAGACCTTTTCAGACCTCCCATGAGGGAACTCGTTCCTGCACTTCACTCTTTTCCTTTATGTCTTTGGGATTTCAAAGAATCGTATGAAGGCTAAGCTCATAAACGCTTTACAAGAGATATTGGTTAGGCGTTGATGTGGCCTATAAGAAAAGATGCATGGGGCCAGGGAAGATGTCAAAAACAATTTTGTCATTGCTTGACTGTAAGGTTAATTAAAAGGTGAAATTTGCAAGTGACCGCTGTGGGGGTTTTTTACTTATAAAATTGAGTTTGGTGTATTTCCACAGTGGTAAATAAAACTACTTCCATACTGAAAGGAAGACTGTTCAAAACAGGCAAACACAATACAGGCAGATTGACTACTGTGGGCAAGAAGAAACATTGGAGCATGTCACGATATATTGTCAGAAATATGAGGCAGAAAGAAGGCGTCTGACTCAAAATCTCATAAAAATTAAAATACAGTTTGATTTAGTAGATAACGCTACAGAAGAATTCAACTGAGTGTTATAAAATATGGTTTCAGTTCCTAATTAAGATTTGAGGGGTTTGGGGGGGGGGCGTAAATATAGACGTTCGGATCTACACTCCATACCAGCTGGTGGCGGTAATTGTTACAGGTGGTATTATAGCTCAAACAGTAATGCACTAATTCGTTGTTTGCCAACCGCCAATAAACACTAAGAAGAAAGACCACCACACATCCTGCCACTTGTGGGTTTTATTTTGAAAGTTCCAGTCCGGGTATGTGTTATTTTGTCGCTGCCCAGAGGGAATCGTTAAGGCTCAGATATGCTCCCTTTACGTACGTAAATAGATACGTCCGTTTCAAATGTTCTAAACGTCACTGCCCACATACTTCCCATCCATGTTTTCCGTTGGCATGGTTGTTAAGCAATACTAGGCTGCCGGAAATTCACACGAAGAAGAGAGCAAACATGGCGACGGTGTCTGTTAAAAAAAAGGAGGCAGCGTAGTAGACGGCGGTGGTCTGTGCCCAGGCGAGGTAACATCATAAATATGTTGGTAACTACGTACTAACTCGCGCAGCCTTTCCTCAAAAAGTTCTGCCACTTCTTCGTCTTCTTTCTTGTGTGTTGCTGGCTGGTCGCGCGTGAGCTATTAACTACACTGCGCAACACTGCCCCCACGATTTCCTGTGGTACTGCTCCGTTTGTACGGATCCGCAGGCTCCCAGAAAACGTGCAGAAATACGGACGAAATGAACGCGGAGTACGGACAGGAGGCTCCGCACGCATACGTATTTAACGTTGAGCATAAATGAGCTCTTAGACTAATTTGCTATTTAATGTATTAATTTTACGGTAAGTCAGACCATGCTGCTAGATGCCATAGTTTCTGTGTAGGAAGTTTTTGCTTTAATTACTGAGCAGTCAGATATCACCAATTTCTGGATGACCTCCAAGCGTGTTAACTTATGACGCAAGGAAGCTAACGCGTTAGCTCACAAGGCGTCAGTTAGCTTTAGCATTTGCACAGTGAAACTTCAACGCAACTAATTGAAGGTTACAAGTTGTACGCGACACTATTTCCGTGCAACTTTACAGTTACACGAAGCAATTCAAAATAAGTTAAAGACGCATGCCACACAGTCGATACTGTTTAGCTGTTACGCTAAATGCATTTGCATGCTTTTATTTTGTCCTGCATCGTTTTCTTGCTGAAGGGTCATTCCGAGCAAGTCTCGGCGTGATGAGAGCCGTTAATGCGCAAGTTCTTGTTTATATGCTGGAGGAAGAAAAACGACATAAAAAGGTGTGGGTCAAGGAATTGCTACTCAAAAGAGAAACTGATGGATCTTGTCACACTTTATTCAAGGAGCTAGTTCGGTCCTGTGAGCCTTGGCTGAGTGAATCGGTTAATTTTTAATTTAATTCCCAAAATAGATAAGATCTTCGAGGACAAACTTTTCAAACGTCCGTTTTAGTTTTTTTCCTCCATTTTTTATAGCTCCATTGCGTTGAATTGTTATGCCTCTCAACAGTCGTTCGTCTGACATAACCCGGCATATTATTTGTTGGTTGCATGAAATCAGCCAAACAGTTGAAATTTTTGCGATTGTTGTGGCCGAGTTTCAAGCCAGTGCAATTGATCGTGTAAAACCAATCTAAGGTTCACCTAAAGATGAGCCAGTGTTGATCATGTCGTTTGCATGGGTTTATGTACTAATGATAAAACGCTTTTGTTCTCTGGTGTTTTAACAAACTCATAACTCAGACGAGGATTTAACCTCAACTTGTAACTGGTTTGGCGCTAGCGTAGTGACGCTGACTGTTGATGGCCTTCTGTGTTTGGATGTGACCAGGACCATGAGCAGCTCGGAGGAGGTGTCTTGGATCTCCTGGTTCTGCGGTCTGAGGGGGAACGAGTTCTTCTGTGAGGTAAGTTTAGAGAAAGCCAGCGACGTCCTGCTCTCCATTCAACCTGCAGGCATCCCATCCAAGACCCTTGTCTAGATGGTTTTATTGCCGATCAAAAAACGGTGTTATGGTTCAGATGCAAAGCTAAGTATGGGCCAAAAATTGTTTTTTTTTTTTTGCTACTGGGTATTTACGCAAGCACAGTTAACAGTCAATTGTAAGACTACTCCTGTAACCTGTGCTGTGTGTTAGGGATGTACCGATATCACTTTTTGCTGCTGATACCAATTCCAACTGGACTCTCAAAGTTTGGCCAATGCTGAGTTCCGACGATCCTTTATGTTTTGCTGAACAGTGCAGTCTTAGACACATTATTTTGGAGTCAGTGAGGAAAAAAATAATTGAAATAGAACCGGTTTTTGTTTCCCACCATTTAAGAACTAGACTTCAATGTGGCAAAAATGCAGTAAATTATGCCACTTTGCTTGTGTTTATGTTGCTCATGAATTTGTGTCAGCTGTTAGTCTTGGATAAACAAACTCGCTGATACTGATACTCCAGTTTAGCCTAATAGTGATCCGATATCCGACACCAGTATTGGTATTGGTGCGTCCCTACTATATGTTGTTAAAAAACATTTTTTTAATTGCTTCGATGCCATTGCTGCAAACTAAATAGCACATAACTTTTTCTGTTGATAATGAACCATTTATATCCAAGTCACCTAATAGACTCTTTTATGACCTATGTCACGCATAGTATGCGTGCGCATTTTGGCAGCAAAAGAGGCAACTTCTCCATCTCCAATCAATGCAGAGTGTAAGTGGATTTTTGATTGATTGATATTTATATTTTTAAAATGTCATCTTGTTGTGTTGTGGGTTGCCAGAACAGGTCAAGCAAAACTAAAGGTATTAATTTCTACCGCATTCTATCGGGGAAAAGACCGTTCAATACAGACAGGGGAAGAATGTGGCTACAAGCAATAAAACGAGTCTAGATAAATGCATAAGTGGCTAACATAACAAATAGAAATTACATTGTAGCATAAATGAGAGGTTATAGCGTTCAGTTGTATGGTAGCAAATAATAAAATCAATTTTTGCTGCCAAAATGCGCGGGCATACTAAATGACGTGATCACTATTTACCAACTGTAAAAGGGTCTATATTAAAGGTAACACTGTGGTACACACACAAACCTCAACTTAGACACATACCCAACTTTCCAATATAGCCTAAAAGTTACTTATGTTGCCCACTAAGCACCTCTATTAGAGCATATTGGGCCTCACTGCATCACACAAAAATGACACAGAGACTTATTCAAGGAACATTAAATTATCATACTGGGAATTCTGTGGCTTCAGTGTGTGACCTTGGCTTGTCCCATATGCTTACAATCCTACAACCCAATTCTAATTTTAACTCATTGCTTTCTTCAGGGGCAACAGCTAAGTAATCCCTTTAAGTCCTTATGCAATGTTTAGACTTAAGTGTTGGCATGCCAAGTGTGTAGTGGCTACAGATCTTGGTATACCATTGTGGATATTTCTTGATGCATGCTCAATAATCAGGTAAGGAAATACCAGAAAGTTGAATCAGTTACTCTGGACACAATGTTTATTGGGAGGAACATTTCATCACTCGTCCAACTGACCTCTTGAGTCTCAACTGACTGCAGATAGCCACACCTTTATAAAAAGCACGGTTGCCGTTGCATAATGACCACAACCAACGATTGGTTTCATATGCAAATTGCCATGACCATTAACTAGAGTTGCAATGACCATGTGTACTATTCACAGGATTGGGGAATATTTGCAATCACAGATGCAAAGTTTGCAAAGTTAAAGATTGTGACAGGTGTACTGTTACCCCCCCCCCCGGTTCAGGGATGGTCATTCTTCATATAAATGGCCTCTTTGACTCCCTGCTCAAACCAGAGTTCCTCCCTATCAAGGATGTGCACGTCGTCAACCTTGAAAGAGTGGCCACTGGCCTGTAGGTGGGTGTAGACTGTGGAGTCCTGGCCTGATGTGTTAGCTCTTCTGTGTTGTGCCAACTTTGCTGGCATCTGTTTGGTTTCCCTGATGTACAAGTCCTGGCAATCCTCCTGTCACTTAACAGCGTACAGTATATTGCTTTGTTTATGCCAGGGGACCCGATCTTTGGGGTGGACTACTTTCTGGCACAGCATGTTTTGGGGTTTGAAAGCAACTGAGACTTGTTTGGAAAAATATGAATCTCAACTGTTCCGACATTTATGTATTTATGTCGCTAAGTAATGTCATAACTTTCTCATGATGGTCTGTCTGGTTTAATAAAACTGCATCTGCCTTTTTCCGCCGCAAGGAGGATGGTGTTATTGTTCTTACTAAGAGTCGTGAGTGCATTTCTCTCTTCTCTGCTGATGTTGGACGGCAGCGTCTTCGCATTGCTGAGGCAGGCTGAAACTTTCGTCCACAGTTGCTCTGCTTCCGGGTTGGTGATATTGTTGTTACAGATTGCTAATTCCGTGGTTGTGATCAGTTCCACTATTGATGTTTGCCTCGGTGTAAAAGCAAAATTCAGCCCCTTAGCATCTTTTTCTGCCTGGGTGAGTTGTCTGTCGGGACAGATTCTTCACCCAATTGTCCACATCAGAGGCATGTGTCTGGTGTCCGTCTCGGTGTACCGTTAAAAGCGCCGTCTTGTTGTCTGCAGATGTCGCTGGCTTGCAGCAAGTGGGTCAAACTACTTTTGCTGCCTGGTATTCAACTTTCCATGTTCCTTCTGGAGGATGTTGCTAGCTTGGTTTCCCCTGACTGAAGATTTCATTTGCAGGCTCTTAAATGTAATCCCGCTCTGTCTGCACCTGAGGCTGAATCACAGGTGGTTTCTGTAATCTGCCATGTTACGTGCCATTCGCTCATACTCGAGTACAATTTTAAGGCAATCCCTCACCAAAATGAGTTAAAAAGTCTTGATGCATGCTGAGTAATCCAATCCTCTGTGAATAGTACACGTGGCCATTGTAACTCTACTTAATGGTCATGGTAATTTGCATATGAAACCGATCGTTGGTGGCAGTTGGTGTGCAACTGTGCCGTTTATAAGGGTGGGGATATCTGCAGTCAGTTGAGACTGAAGAGGTCACTTCGATGAGAGATGAAACGTTTGTCCCAATAAACATTGTGTCCAGATGAACTGATTCAACTTTCTGGTAGTATTGTGGATAATCACGCATTGTGTTTACTTTTCAAGGTCGATGAGGATTACATACAGGACAAGTTCAATCTGACAGGTTTGAATGAACAGGTCCCCCACTATCGTCAGGCCCTGGACATGATCTTGGACCTTGAGCCAGGTGAGAGCATCAAGGGAGTAGCAATTTTCATTTGTCATCAGAGCAAACCCTATTTTCATACAGGTGAACAGTACAAAAATAAAAGGGTTTTGTTTTAATGTATCCTAAATAAACAAGTATATGTTACCAAATACTCCAAAATGGTACCTTTCACCACAAAAATACCAAACATGCATTCACTGTGCCTCCAGCGTATTGAGCTGTATGCAGTTGACTGTGATGTATGCCATGCTTATTGAGTCACGAAAATGGGGCCCAAAACAACACAGCAAGCACGGCTGTTGATTTAACAGCCTAAACCCCCTCAATGTCTTCTCTGCATACAGATGAGGAACTCGAAGACAACCCTAACCAGAGTGACTTGATTGAGCAAGCTGCAGAGATGCTCTATGGTCTCATTCACGCACGTTACATCCTTACCAACAGAGGGATAGCACAGATGGTAGGCTGCATCACTGAAAAAAAGACAGACTACCTTACCAATGGTATAGCCAGTTGTTAACATTTCATAAAGTCAATGGCATGTTCTTACTTGGGTATTGTTGAATGTATTCTAGTTGGAAAAGTATCAGCAAGGGGATTTTGGTTATTGCCCAAGAGTGTATTGTGAGAATCAGCCTATGCTTCCTATTGGTAAGTCTTGACTCATATTATTTCATCACATCTCCCTTAAACCTTTGATCTTGATCTTGATTTAATGACATTTACCTCGTAAAAAATATTATGCTCTCTTACCATTTATCCTTTTTAGGTTTGTCCGACATCCCAGGTGAAGCAATGGTAAAGCTTTATTGCCCCAAGTGCATGGATGTCTACACCCCTAAATCCTCCCGACACCACCACACAGATGGGGCCTATTTTGGGACGGGATTCCCACACATGCTGTTCATGGTGCACCCAGAGTACAGGCCGAAACGACCAGCCAACCAGTTTGTGCCAAGGTTTGTTTGGTTCATCCTGTGGTCTGATTTGTCACCTATCACTAGCATGGGCTGAGTGACCATATGTTCAATATATGATGTATCTTCCATGCCTCTAGAACAGGGGTGGTCAACCTTTACCATGTAAAGAGCCATTTTTTTGGCTGGAAGTGGGGTGGGGGTGCGGTGATTCTGTCTGGAGCCGCAAAAAATATTTGAGTCCCATAGCACTAGCAGTAGGCTACTAATGTTTAGATGAGCATTAGCTAAATGCTGTAGCCTACCACAAGGTGACTGGATAGGCTGTTTATTAGGCCTATTATTTGGTTATTTTAAGCTTAACATAACATTGTTATTAATTCAATTTTTTGTGCATTCATTAATTGATATACCCAGCTACATACCTGCTACTATTGTAATAAAGAAACAGTTGACACTTTTATTTTTGTGAGGGATGCCTTTTCCAACAAAACACAAGAGAGAACAATGGTACAGTAGTGGAGAAAACAATCCACTTGCATATGTGGGCTTACTAGCTAGCTTTGTGAAAGACCAATGAGATGATAAGCCCAAATGTAATTAAATTTAAGGTATAAACAAAACATAGCTAGCTTTAAATTGTAAAAGTAGAAAAAAATAGACCAGTTTCAAACAATGAGCTGCATTTTGAACAAAGATATGCTATAATTCAGTGTAAGGTTATCTGTTGTGGGGTTATTTTATCCATGGCCACGTACAGCAATCGATCTAGGACCTGATGAGCAACACAACTATGTCACATAATTCATGGAGAAAACTTGCTAAAAGAGATGATACCAATGAAGGATATCGTTCTCACCAGTTAATTGGACTTCTGTTTCTGGATATTACTGCAGATCTTCTCGATATCAGGGCAGTAAGACGTAACTTTCATCTTCACGCAGGACTGCAGGCTCTTGTCTGTAAGTCGGGAGCTATGTTTGGACTTTATGTAGTTCAAGCTTGAGAAAAATTACTCACACAAATATGTTGATTCGAAGATGGACAGGACTTCAAACGCATACTTCATGTTAGCATAATTGTCAGGAATTGCATTCCATGTTTCAAACACAAGTTTGTCGGGTCTGGGGAGTTTTTCAATTTCTCTCCAATTGTGGATTAGAGCGAGAGCAGCTTTCTGACGAGCGACGTCTTCGAGTGCAGCTTTCAGGCTTTTGAACTTGGATACCCATATACACTACCGTTCAAAAGTTTGGGATCACCCAAACAATTTTGTGTTTTCCATGAAAAGTCACACTTATTCACCACCATATGTTGTGAAATGAATAGAAAATAGAGTCAAGACATTGACAAGGTTAGAAATAATGATTTGTATTTGAAATAAGATTTTTTTTACATCAAACTTTGCTTTCGTCAAAGAATCCTCCATTTGCAGCAATTACAGCATTGCAGACCTTTGGCATTCTAGCTGTTAATTTGTTGAGGTAATCTGGAGAAATTGCACCCCACGCTTCCAGAAGCAGCTCCCACAAGTTGGATTGGTTGGATGGGCACTTCTTTGAGCAGATTGAGTTTCAGGAGCATCACATTTGTGGGGTCAATTAAACGCTCAAAATGGCCAGAAAAAGAGAACTTTCATCTGAAACTCGACAGTCTATTCTTGTTCTTAGAAATGAAGGCTATTCCATGCGAGAAATTGCTAAGAAATTGAAGATTTCCTACACCGGTGTGTACTACTCCCTTCAGAGGACAGCACAAACAGGCTCTAACCAGAGTAGAAAAAGAAGTGGGAGGCCGCGTTGCACAACTGAGCAAGAAGATAAGTACATTAGAGTCTCTAGTTTGAGAAACAGACGCCTCACAGGTCCCCAACTGGCATCTTCATTAAATAGTACCTGTTAGAGCCTGTTTGTGCTGTCCTCTGAAGGGAGTAGTACACACTGGTGTAGGAAATCTTCAATTTCTTAGCAATTTCTCGCATGGAATAGCCTTCATTTCTAAGAACAAGAATAGACTGTCGAGTTTCAGATGAAAGTTCTCTTTTTCTGGCCATTTTGAGCGTTTAATTGACCCCACAAATGTGATGCTCCAGAAACTCAGTCTGCTCAAAGAAGTGCCCGTCCAACCAATCCAACTTGTGGGAGCTGCTTCTGGAAGCGTGGGGTGCAATTTCTCCAGATTACCTCAACAAATTAACAGCTAGAATGCCAAAGGTCTGCAATGCTGTAATTGCTGCAAATGGAGGATTCTTTGACGAAAGCAAAGTTTGATGTAAAAAAAATCTTATTTCAAATACAAATCATTATTTCTAACCTTGTCAATGTCTTGACTCTATTTTCTATTCATTTCACAACATATGGTGGTGAATAAGTGTGACTTTTCATGGAAAACACGAAATTGTTTGGGTGATCCCAAACTTTTGAACGGTAGTGTATCTTTGTCGGACAGTTCAATTTCAAGATCAGATGGGCTTACTCCTGAGATTGCGGATGTGTTTAACAGGGATGGATCAATGTCCAGGGGTGTGACAGGGAAGGCTAGTGTGTTTTTTTCATTTCGGAACTCTCCGAATCGTTCCTCAAGTGCCGATTGCATTCCTGTGATCGCACGTTGTAAATAATCACCGCTGATCATATGATTATGTTCTCTGAACTCTTTCAATGAAGGGAAGTGGCACGGTGTGCCTCTCTGTATATCTTTCACAAACACTGTCAACTTTGCTCAAACACTAAAATCTCCTCTAGCGGTTGCTGTGCCATGCTCCCCTTTCCCTGAAGACTTGTTTAGATTGTTCAGGTGACCTGTCATGTCCACCATGAAGTGTAACTTCTCCAGCCAATCTGGATCTTCCAGTTGCGGATAGACCTGGCCTTTGCTTTGCAGGAAGGGTTTCATGTGCTCTATGCAAGCGGTAAACTGTTTCAGGACCGCCCCTCTTGACAGCCACCGTACTTTGTTGTGGAGCAGAAGATCCGAATATGCGCTGTCGACCTCATCAAGCATTGCACAAAATTGATGGTGGTTTAAGCCTTTTGCAATAATTTTGTTCACGATCTGGACAACTAGGTTCATCACTTCTATACACTCAGGGGGGAATGTTTGAGCACACAGAGCTTCTTGATGCAAGATGCAGTGAAACATTAGAAGCATTCGATCTAACGGCTTTTGTAGTAAAGTCACAAACCCCTTCTGCTTTCCTCTCATACTAGGTGCCCCATCTGTAGCCACTGACCCCATGTGACTTGTTTATTTTTTTATCTTTAAACAGTTCAAGACAGCCTCACAAATGTCTTCCCCCCATGTTTGGCCTTTCATCGGTATCAGAGCAAAGATTTCTTCCTGCGCTCCATCGGAGTTCACTTACCTACATAGAAACGCAGTCTGCTCAATGTTATTCACGTTGCATGTCTCATCGCAGGCAATAGAATAAACAGGAGCTGAGTTAATGTCATTCATTTGCTGACAGGTGATGTCTGCTGACATTCTTATGGCTGTCTTTGACTGTCTTAGCAGAGAGCGGCATATCTCTAATTTTCTGAATGATCTCTGATTTGTTTTTGAAGTCTGAAAAGAGCTGCTCTGATATTTTGATAAAGGATGTTTTCATGTATTCACCGTCTGTGAACGGCTTTCCATGTTTTACAGTCTCCTGAGCTGCGACGCAACTAGCAACAGTGGTGGACTTCGGAGATGTTATCCGTTTCTTGAAAATACCTTTGTTTTGCTCTGCTTTCCGCAGCAGTTCCGAACCGCTTTCTTTCTGTGTTCCCCAGCTGGATATTTTTCAGCAAATGCAGTGTGCTTCTGGAAATGTCTTTCAACATTACATTTTTTGTTGTTTGCAAACTTTTCGCCACAGATCAAGCATTCTGGCAAACCAGCAGTAGAGGCGGTGAAGGCAAACGTATCTGTCCACGCACTACTAAATCCTCGGTTTTCTTCCGATAGCTTTCTTTTTTTGGAGTTTGAATCCATAGCTAGGTGAATACATAGGCTACTCAAGCCACCTCTCTTCACTTCGGCTAAAAGGCGCCAGGATGTATACAAATTTAAGCTAAAATGTGCCAGTATGTAGATGTAACAAATAGCCCATTTAAATATTTTCTTTATTCGATCTGCATATTATTTTTTACTAATGGCTAGTGTTAGGATAACTTTAATTACCTTAAGGTCAACAACATTGATAGAAAGAAAAAAAAATAGGGCTATATTTTTTGACATTAGGGAGTCACAAGGGAGGCGTGCAAGAGCCGTAGGTTGCCAACCCCCGCTCTAGAAAGTCAGCTTTTCAAGAGTAGAATAAATGTGGTTTGATATCCAATTCTGGCCCATGCATTTTTGGCATTTTACAATGCAATGCAGTTATTAGGCTTGATCCACTGTGATGGCATGTTTTCTACTCTTAGAGAATATTGTTATCAGGCAGGTGTAATAAAAGATCAAAACAAGAGACAGCTTTATGTGCAATTGTCATTGCTTCTTGGTGAGGAAATGTGAAGAGGTAATGTATCCTATCATTGCCATTGGAGACTCCTACAGATAGAGGGGTGAACTGGGAACCAGGGGTAATGGCGTAAGCCTCGGCATGCGTTACATTCCTCAAGAGAAACCTGTAGCTGGCAGGTTAGAAGTAGTAGTCTGCTAACTCATGCATTTTCAGAGGACACTTGGGAGTCTACACCCTCCCCAGTTGCTCAGAAGGGAATGATGTAACAGAATGCACAGTGGTGTGTCCTAATGAGAATAGGAAACTAGAGAATAGGAAATTGGTTGTTCCAAAGTGGGATGACAAGGGGCATAAAAAAACCATTAAAACAGATGTATTAGGGCTGCTGCATGCTTCAGGAAAAAGTACTGTTAGGAGTGTGATGAATATCATCAAAATGCTCATTGCTGATCTTCAGATTTAGGGGGAGGTGTGTTTTTTGGTTTTTTTTTTACTTTCCAGAACCAACATTTCACAGTCTGAATCCACTTTCTACAGCAATTGGCCAGGTGTGCTAAGGGTAGGAAAATGGTCAGGGTTTCAAGTGGTCTGCAGTTGCTGTATGTTCATTCTTCATACAACTACTTCTTCAACCGTGTTGACTACATGGCTTTGAGGTGTTTGCCTTTATCCGTATTTGTTTGTCTCTTCAAGGTCTTCCTTTTATAATCCCACCCCTCTCGATGATGGACAGCTTCTAGCCCCACTTTTGACTATAGTCGTTTAGAAATGGTATGAATGATTCTGATGCCTGATGTGTTTGGATGAGGAGTCATATGAAATAGTTTGTTTGAAACATGTAGAATGCTTCACGGTAACTTACACACACATTGTATGTATAAAGATTGTCATGGTATTTAAGATTCACCGCCATCCACACACATTTTCTTTTGAGGAATCTGACTGCAGTGCTTACACAGGCACCTATCAGAAGACATAAATTGAGAAAGTGATTTTTTTGTTTTTGTTTTTTTTTGGTTTCAGAATAACGAAGAATAAATATAAAACCAAGGTTGGGATTTAGAGCATTGGTCCCTATACAAATTGTAGGCAAATGAATACGTTTGAAAACCAGTAAGCACTTTGCCAGAACGTTGAGCCACCACATCACAGAAGTACACTATAATGAGACCACCGCAGGCTCTGCCCATAAAGGCTCAATTACTACCGATGGGACTTGAACTAGAGTTAGCAGTCCTAGTGGGTCAAACATCCAAGGTTCTGACCTGCTCAGTAATGAAAATGCTGTAAAATTCATATTTTCCCAGATTCAGCTTTTTAATCAGTGGGACACCTCTCTAACACAAGAACCCCCCCCCCCCCGATCCTCTTTTCCCTCTCGCTATCTACCCAGCTTATTTAATTTTTCAAAATGTTTAAGGCAGAGACAGGCTAAAAGGGTGTGTTGCAGTCTTGTTTAAAGCCATGATAGACATACATAATGATTGTATTTTGTTGTTTCGTAGGCTGTATGGTTTCAAGATCCACCCAATGGCCTATCAGCTTCAGCTCCAGGCTGCTTCAAGCTTCAAGAGCCCAGTGAAGACGATTCGCTAGAACTCCAGGGTAGTAACTTGAGCTGATTGACTTTTTTTGTTTTAATTTTCTTGGCTGAAGGAATTAATGTTTTCTGTATAACGGCTCGTATGAACTTGGTCATCCTCAGTGTAGATTGATCCACACAGAAAATTCTCCTGATCAAGTAAGAGCTTTTCCCTGCCTCAGTAAAGCAATAGTTTGTTTCCACTCTGTTATGAGTCTTTCACTTATTACTTACAGCTTTAACATCAGTCTCCTGATGTTTCACTTCACTACTGGTGTCAGATTTATCTATTCTATCCATAGTAGATTTGAGGCAGGATTTTCCAACCTAGATGGCTGAAATTAAGTGATCAGGTTTTATAGGTGATTGACTGCCACAGGAACATCTGCTGTATCAGTAATATCATTTACAAGAAATCATATTACCTTTACATTTGCTGTAGAACAAATGTTGGAATGTGTAATGAGGTTTTCTCTCAGGATAAGAGCATCCTTGGTTGAGTACAGCAGCAATTGTACATACATGGGATTAGGCTCTATTTGAAATAAGAAACCATATTAGAGGTTGAACATGAAAGTTCGCTTGAAAATGCATTGTGTTCGTTAAATGAGTGGTTGTATTTAATATCAATGGACCCTGAATGCCAACATTATCCTGATAAATCTCAACTTGCAGCTATACTGTGTTTACATTACGATCCAGAAAAGTTCTGTTTTAAACATTAACTTACAGAGCATTTGAAGGGCATTAAATATTTATTTATTCAAAATATCTTGGTCAAAGCTTCTTATTCTGGATTACATCATACAGGAAAGAGCTCACTGGAGACAGTGATGTTTTTTTCCAAGATTTTATTTTTTCATATAAAGACGGCGAATTCACAAGAAAGCAATAATATTTTCCAAGACCTAAAAACTATAATTCTCTCCATGTAGCTACAATACCAAATGTCTTATTTCAGGTAAAAAAAAAAAACTACAGAAAACAGAGTAATTTTTTGGATCTACAAAGGAATGGGGTACAGCGAGTGAGAGCATCCTACTTTCTATACGTGGTAAAAAGTCCTTACAAACATGGGCAATAATGAACTTAATATTTAACATTATGACATCTGGTAGAAGCCTGTGTTAAAACGTCACAGTTACAAGTCACACGAAACATTTCCTACTTTACAAATAAATTACTGTATAGTAGAACATGTACAAAAGAAACAAAAATAGTGCCCCTATTGAGAGAAAAACAACATATTGGGACAGCTGCCTTCTTACACACCTGGTTACTGCAACAGAAATCAAGTTTCATATTTATTCATTCACTTTGCTGGCTGATTCAGAATGCACACCTTATGGTAGGGATGGGTACACGTATCTGAATATTTCTCATACAATCGTACAGGGTCTGTGGTTTTACAAAGAAAGTGAAAACCTGAGATACATGGACCTGGGGGGTATTTCACAAAACGGGATTAGCAAGTCAACCAGGTAATTGAAAAAAAACAAACAAAATGATATTCAGTAGCTTCTTGAATGTTCAAAGAAGGTTGAATCGGTTCATCTGGATACGTTTATTGACATGCGTTTCATCACTCAACTAAGTGACAATCTTCAGACGTCACTTAGTTGAGTGATGAAACGTATCTGTCAATAAACATTGTATCCAGATGAACTGATTCAACCTTTGATGTTTTTACCTGGATTATTGAGCATGCATCAAGGCTTCTTGAATGTTGTTCTTTGCGAGCAATAATGGAACATGTACGGCCAAATCACATCGCCAAACCCACAGTTCGTTTTTAGTTTCACAGAATCGAATGAATATTAGCAGGATATTGCAGTATCCTTTTCAAAGTTAGTCAAGTTACTCGCTAATCGAGCTTTGTGAGATACTGCACAGAACTTGTTAAAAAGATGTTTACCAATATGAGTGCCATGTTAATAAAGACTAGAGGGAACTCTATGGAGAAGTCTGATGTACACAGTGATACATTCAGAGAGGAACAAACAACAGTCACTCAGCATGCTGGCTAAGACATTGGTAAGTAGGGGTGAGAAAAGGGGGAAAAGTTGATTCAATTAAGCGTCGTGATTTTTTTTTTTTTTTTACTGGCGGCCTGTGCAGGGTGTCTACCTGTCTGCCGCCCAGTGACTGCTGGGAAAGACACCAGCATCCCTGTGACCCTGAGAGCAGGATAAGTGGTTCAGATAATGGATGGATTTTTTTCAGTTCCTAAATCAGGTATTGGGAAAGGACAGTTTTCAAGTTCATGTTCACATGTGAAGGATGTTGATTTAAAGGCTCACATTTGTGCTGTGTGCAGTAGATGCTGCTGAAATAAAACTCAGAAAGATTGACTGATGTGTGGTGTGCATTGTTTTTGGAAATATGACTCATGATATACAGTCTAGAAGTGTATGATTCAACTTTTTCCCTATGGTCTGTATAAAAAGGAGAAAAAAATGTGTAATATTGGATCGGCATCCAAGTATCATGATAGTATCGAATCGGGAGATAAGCATATCATCCCAGCCTTACTGGTAAGGAATCTGTTGATATGCACCCCTCAAAATTCAATAAAAAGGAGAAAGTCGGTGTGTTAACCCATATTTCAGTGGATAGATGGATATGCATAACTTAAAAACCTCAGTTTATACAAACACTATAAAAGTATTCTATAAAATAGAGAGACATTTCAAAATAGATCAATTTTAAATTCAAACTTTACAATAAAGTGTAGGCTGCTAGTGCTTGGCTAGTTGTGGAAGAAAAGATTTAACATTTTGTTTTACTTTTACCTGAGCAGTGAACAAAGCCAAACAGCTCTCCGAGTCTGAGCAGAGCATCTTTGTTCCCATGTTACTGTGAGGTATGTCACTTCAATTCACTAGAGGTCTGTTCCTCCATTAAAAACAAAGTAAACAAATGAGAATTCCCTTGGATATATTCAGATGTTCCCTTTGTAGGAAGAAGAGGGAAAAAAA
This sequence comes from Lampris incognitus, assembly GCF_029633865.1. Taxonomy (NCBI): domain Eukaryota; kingdom Metazoa; phylum Chordata; class Actinopteri; order Lampriformes; family Lampridae; genus Lampris; species Lampris incognitus. Next base: position 33,144,506 of record NC_079219.1, on the reverse strand, counting down.
ATCCTGAAAATTATGTCTACACTATCAAGCAATCTGTTTATGTAAAATTGAGAATGGGAAAAAAACAAACCAGGGAAATATAAAAGCATTTTAAAGCAAGTCAAAATGAAATCGGTCAACCTAAAATGCTGCTGGGTTTTTTAACCAATGTAATGTATTATGATTACATGTTTTAACCACTAGGATGAGAAATAAATGTTTGGTCACAGGCAGGAGTGAACTATGGCCCTGCTCTACATGCAATAAGCAACTCAGCTGCAACAAAGGGATTATCTACTGAAACTTATTGGACCAGTCATCCACTAATTTTGTAGGGTTGAAGTGGATCAATGAGATACTGATGGCGTTCTGGTAGATAGAGCTGGACCTTGCTTGTTGGCCAGTGATCCACATTGAACTAGGGGAAGGATGGAGACTGCTAGCAGATTATTGGTCACCGGTATATATAAAGTTGGTGGGTCAATTACATTGCTGATGTCCCACTGTCAGTCTCCTGCAAGAAAAAGAAATTTGGGATATTTGTAACACTGAAGTCTTTATTTGAACTGGTATAGGCCTTAATGCCAGATGCCAGTTGTGTATTAGGCCTCAATAAATATATACATATATATTTTTGCCCCCCCCTCCCTTTTCTCGTACTTTGCCAATTATCCCACTCTTCCGAGCCGTTCCGGTCACTGCTCCACCCCCTCTGCCAATCCAGGGAGGGCTGCAGACTACCACATGGCTCCTCCGATACATGTGGAGTCGCCAGCTGCTTCTTTTCACCTGACAGTGAGGAGTTTCGCCAGGGGGACGTAGCGCGTGGGAGGATCATGCTATCCCCCCCAGTTCCCTCTCCCCCCCGAACAGGCGCCCCGACCGACCAGAGGAGGCGCTAGTGCAGTGACCAGGACACATACCCACATCCGGCTTCCCACCCGCAGACATGGCCAATTGTGTCTCTAGGGACGCCCGACCAAGCCGGAGGTAACACAGGGATTCGAACTGGTGATCCCCATGTTGGCAGGCAACAGAATAGACTGCCACGCCACCCGGACGCCCTAGGCCTCAATATTTTGTCACTTGCTGTTGTTAATGCGTGTTAGGGGGTTGGTACGCATTATATCTATTTGTACCTGCTGGTCTTGGTCAATTAGAGAATCCGCAGTTATGACAATTCTCTTCTCCACCCGAGTCTCTGTGGATCCACTTTTGACAACCTGAAAGTCGGAAGAAAATTAAGAAAACGGCATTTCCCATAGATATTTCCTGTGAGTGGACTGATTTTGTGAGGTGTTGGTATGTTGCCGATCAGGAGGGGGGATCTCACTGATATTTTTGCCCAACTCGCTTCCTTTACTATGTTTTGTCGTTGCTCCTAAGCTACTGTTAAACTTTCTGCAGCCTTCCGTTAACACCATGTTTGCAAGTAGTCAGGTTTCACTGTGGTAATTATGTTCATTAAAAAGACGTGGTATGACAATACCAGAAATCTTGTAAACTTGTTGGAACATTCAGCTGTGTTGAATCTTTAGGAAAAACCAATACTGAATTTGACACATGTTGCATTATAATTCATCCACCACAGTCTGATGAACACCAAAATACCAGTGTATTTTGGAATTTTGTGTTTTGTTGCTGCACTGACAACCCTCCTGCAATGATTTATTATGAGAAAGTCACATTTCACAGACAAATAAATGATCAGAGAGCTACAGATTTTTCTTTTGAAATCCTGCAATTCTCTGAGATGGTAAAATTAACTTTGGTTGCACATATGATTTTTACATTACACTGTTGGTGCAGAATTGGGCAGCTTTGGTAGGGCAAACACTGGAACAGCTGAGGTAAGGTTGGAGAGGCCAACATGAAACAGGGAGAAACAAACGGCATGAGAAAGTTGCTGACCTTGGAGATGTGAGTGGTCGTGACTGTGGTTCTGCTGGCGGTTTCTGAAGTAGCGGTCTCAGTGCTGGACAGAGCTGTGCCATGCTTGTCCCCGTCTGTCCCATCCACTGTCACCTGAGCAGAATAACACAAATGGTTGACTCAGTGTTGGGTCTAGATCTAGTACCCTACGCTTAGCCAGGGATTGTATAGAGTGCTCCTTCACAGTCAACGTGGAGCCCTTGGCCTTGTCCTCCTGATCTTGCTCACTATAGTCAGCTTATGCTACCATCCACTCCATGCAAAGTGATGGTGACAGACAGGTGTTGTTACAGCCAAAGACAGATTGGGGCTGTGCAGGTTAGCGGAGCCCATACCTGTGCAGACTCATAGGTGATGGTCTTGGTTGGGATGATAGGGACCTCAGTGGTGGAGATGTCACTGCGTAGGGAGTTGGAGACAGCTGAAATGGTGACTGTCTGCGTCTGCACAAGAGGGGGCTGTGGATGGGAGCATAGCCCCATGAGTGGCTGTGACCAGACACCTAAAAACTCTCACAACAGTATTCATTTACACCTCCTAAATCCTTCTCAGCCATTTCCTTGTAAACCAGTATTCACCACAACCATCCTTGTACTATCTGATTGACTCATTTATGAATTTTCCCCATTATTGGACTAGCATTCTTCAACTACTCCGCTTCCCACCACCAGTTATTACTAAAGAAAGATGGGGGAAAAACAGCAATAAACCAGAAAATTATCAGGCCAAAAATGGATTGGAATTGAGAGAAGATGAGTAGTCATGCAAATGTTCGAGGAACAATGGGAGATTTGTAAAAGTGTACTGGCACTATGAAAAACCATCACCAGAGTTAAGAACCCAGCCACAAACACTGTGCACCTCCTCTGCAGCAGGCTGTGTTTCATTTAGGCATGCTCGTGGATATAATGTACGCCAGACTTAAACAAGATTCGTACAGATATCAATTTGGACTTGCATTGATAGTTCTGACAGTGCTGCAGAGTGGCGAACGAGTGTGCCAGTCATGGCATCACACAAGTGGGCCGAGCAGAGACAGACAATCAGCATCACTCAGAGGATTTCAGGAGGACTACCTGGAAGCAGCGTATGACATGGGGACCACAGCTCACGAAATAAGAGGCTGGAAAGGATCCAGCTATCCCCCCAGCACACTCCGACCCCGGATCTGACGCTTCCTCCTCCTGCTCCTTTTTCAACTGGGTCTCCTCTACGGCCAGACTGGAGAGCTCGTGGGACAGAGGCAATTTAGCCATTTCCACTTCTACGATGGGCACCAAGGAGGTCTCAGAAACTACAGATTCGTCCTGATCATATGACTCTGCCACATCAGGGGCACTGTAGGATTCAACGCTATCAGCCTCACTTGTTTGGCTCACAGTGGGACTGGGTATGCCTGAGAAGCCCAAACTGATGCCGGCTTCTTCCTGTGTGGCTTTAGTGTCTGAGCCGTCCCACACAGGACTAACACACAAACTCTAAAAAAGAAGGCATAATGCATACAGTCATCATATATGAATGGTGACTTGATTCCTATAGACATGTACATGAGTTTACACATGCAACATTGTACTTTCACTATGTATATACAGCCATGACTGTCATTCATAAGTGTTTGGAAGTTTTAGTTGAACTTTTTTTTTTAGTCTTAAATTTTTTTCCTGGGGGGGCTGTCTAAAATGATGTACACCACTCTAGGTAGACACCCACATACAAATACACAGTAAACAAACAAAAGCTTAAATTTTCACATTCCAGGCTCCTTGAAAGGAACAAACATAATCGTAAGTATTGTATAGGTAATGCCTTTTATTCTTTTGTTCAAAGTTGGTTGTCAAAAAGTCATGCAACAATTCCAAATACTGGTGAAGGACAGAGAGGTTAATATGTATTAGTAATAAGCTGTCTCAAGGTCTCCTTTGATGGGAAATACTATATAATGTGACAAACAATATTGAAAAATTGTCCAAGTGAAAGATTTTACGGCAAATACTCCGGAGAAGATTTTAAGTTTTCAAGTGGCGCAGAATTCGTGTGATTAAAATTGGGACACGAAATGTCTGACAATGTCCTAAGACATCGATTTACCACATATGATCATGTGTATAACTGCAGCCTCCAAGTGACGCGGTAGACATAAAAAAAAAAGAATACCCCAAAAAAATCAGGTGCAAAGAAACACTGGTAGACATTATTTTGTCTAGTCCGCATATTGGCATTAAGCAAAAGAGGGTTTCATCAGTCATTCCCAGTCTTAGACAGTCTTTGGAAAACAGGTCTGGCAGGAGAAGGTTAAGGACATTGAGCACAGCGGGAGTGATAGCCTGACTCCATAGAGGACAGAAAAAAGGGCGGCTTGAAGGAAAAAGGATGAGAGAAGGAAGAATGCGACAGCGCAATGTTGTAGAGGAGGCGGAGGTGGAAGAAGCGAGAGGTTGATGGGCAGATGACTGCGTGTGGTCTCCGCGGGTCATCACACTCACACCTGTGTGGGATTATTTTCTGCAGGGTCACCGAGGCCCCTCAGCTGCGTTTGGAGTAGAAGTCTAGGAGGGGGCCGCGCGGGAGGCGGGTGACAAACTGGGGGGGAGGAGTGGGGAGGGGGGGGAGAGATGAGAAGGAGCAGTGGTAAAATGTCTGTGATGACAAGGAGTGGAATGACATTTTTTTTTATTTTTGGGGGGGATTTTTCTCCCAATTGTACTTGGCCAATTACCCCACTCTTCCAGGCCGTTCTGGTCAGTGCTCCACCCCCTCTGCCAACCGGGGAGGGCTGCAGACTACCACATGCCTCCTCCGATACATGTGGAGTCACCAGCTGCTTCTTTTCACCTGACAGTGAGGCATTTCACCAGGGGGACATAGCATGTGGGAGGATCACGCTATTCCCCCCAGAACAGGCGCCCCGACCGACCAGAGGAGGCACTACTGCAGCGACCAGAACACATACCCACATCCGGCTTCTCACCCGCAGACACGGCCAATTGTGTCTGTAGGGACGCCCAACCAAGCCGGAAGTAACACGGGGATTCGAACCGATGATCCCCGTGTTGGAAGGCAACGGAATAGGCTACCCCGTTGCCCCAGGAATGAAACTCTTAACAGCCCCAGTCTTGCTGGGCAATAACCACTTATTATAACACTTGTCCGATCTTGGTTTGGCAGAAGTCTACACATATGTATTCTTCAGCAGTATATGGGTGTTTTGCATGCAGATGAATTTTAAAATTGTTTTTCTGTCTCTCTACCTTAACTTCCTTTCAAGCTCTGTAAACCTCAATTGCATTTTGTTTTACAGAACATGGCATTAAATGGGAACTGAACTGTGCCTGCCAATGTATCGATCAAATGTTCTTGACGATATCGCACTCTTCTTTAGTTAAATTTAAGGGTTTAGTTTAGCCAGAATGACTTTGGTTTATTGCCTGTAATAATGTGACTGATGTTTAAACAGAATGAGTTATTGGGTGGTAAATAACAGGAGCCCAATCCAAAACTGTGGGCATCCACTATCCACAGCAGGTTAGGTCAAATACCTGACCTGTTACTCAAATGTGATCGAACTGGGGGTTCTCTGTCAGAAACAACCTCCTCATTATGGACCGGAAGCTGGCAGTTCCCTCAGCGGCTCCCTAGCTTTCTATTTTACTCTATCATAATTTTTCATCTTATAATTTGACATCTATCACAGTAAAATTGTCTTTTTTTTTTTTTGGATAATTAGTTGTGTCTTTCTTCGATTTCAGTCTGTGTTCTGATGATGATGTGTCCTGTGCATCACAGGAGGTTGTGACATTAACTACATTAAGAGTTTTCTACTTAATACTGTCCTGCAGATGAGTGAATGTTATGCTAGCAGCCACAGAGAATAAACCATAGTGTATTACAATTGCTGAATATTCACAAGATAGTACCTGAGATAAATGGGGGCTCTGCTTCTAGTCTAGCCATTGAATAGCTCCCATGTAATCATTACCATAAAATGCAATTTTCCAATAGTTGGACATTACAAATACAGGTGAATCCTGTGATAATTATGTTAGTATTAATATTATTTACACATTGTAACAGCTGGAACAAATGGGTGGATTAGGGACAAGAGTGTGTCCACAGGGAAACAAACCAAAGCTGAAGAAGGTGGGAAGTGGAAGGGTTAGGGAAAAGAGTGACACAGCAAGGAGGGGGAGGTAAAAGCTCAACAGAGGAAGAGAGGAGAGAAGAAAATTGGTAAACTTCAAAAGTCTCGTGAGTCATTTCACATTTCGCTGACTGTGAAAACGTGCAGGGAGTCAGGAGATTGGTCTTCATCTGGCCATGCAATGACCTATGCTCATCTGGTTGGCTGTCGTGCAATGCATGTAAGGTTAAGTCGGGACATAAAAAGGCATCCAAAGAGAAGACAGAAACAAAGCAAGGCTCCCCTGGTTGTCAGAGGGGGGAAATAACTGGGTTCATGGTGATGAGATCAACCAAAAGACATTTATTTCATCAAAGTCAATCTGTTCCAAAGTCATCTCATCAGCGTTTCTCTCAAAAGTGAAGGCAAAGTCACTTTTCAAGGCCATGTTGAAGTTCAAGTCCCAACAGCATTCTCCATACACATGCATGTGTTGCATACCACATGCCAATCAATACCTTGAATGCATCCACACATGCACATATAATCTAATGTGCTCGAGATGTCAGAGTACCAGCAACGACGACACCACAACTGGAAGAGTCTGATCCCCTCTTTAAAAGCGGATATCTCAACAATGCTCATGAGTCTAATCTTGTATTTGATAAAACTGCCCTCAAGGTTCAAGATGGCACAAAAATGAAAACTCCTTCAATTTTGCTCCAACACTACATGAGTTAGTACTGCAGACTCTTCCATTATGAAGAATCCATGCAATTGTCCTCACTGCGATACCGCACAAACTGAAAAAGGTGCAATGATGGTGCAACCACAATACATACATACAACTTCGATGCATGAAGACAACATGAGCTTCACGGAAATTCCATTTTAGCTAAGTCAAATCAGGAATGAACACAGGTTATTCAATCTTTTAAAACTTGTCATGAATTTCATTTGTTGTATATTTTGCCCATTTCCTGTATTGACTTAAGTATAGGAGTGTGTTGCTGTTGCTGACTAGGGCTGAGGTGGGAGACTTACCCCATCTGTACCGGGCAAAGGCTGACCGTTGATGCCCAGAGTGCGGAAAGGAGAATGTGTGGACAGTCGCTTGTCCCACTCACTGGGCCTGGGCTCTGGGACAGCCTCCATGAAGTTCTTCTTCAGCTTGCTGATGCTGGCATGGTGTCTTAGCAGGTCCTCCTGAGGCTTATCGAACTCCTGTACAAAAGGAACAGGGGAGATGAGCGAGAAGGGGGGGGGGCATATGTTTGGGTGAGAAAAGGTAGAGCAAGAGGCCAACAAGGCATGTTAAGAAGAGAAGGAGAGATGGGCAGGTTGGATGTTGAATGAGAAGGGAGAGAGCAGTTTAAGGGATGGGGGGAGGTTTGTGGTTGGGACAGAGGGAGAGTAACACACAGGAGAGTAAGGTAAGTCAAGGCAAGGTAAGACAACAGACGTATCACATCATGGCACTTCTCTGCTGGTGTCACGATGCGTTTTGATTTACTGCTGATTACATAGCCGATTTCAGCAAAGCGGAAGCAGGGGTACTGTGCTACTGTTTTGTATGAATGAAGCCAAAGCTCAATATTTTTGGAGAGATTAGAATCACAGATGATGGATAGATTGTCAGGTCTCCATTGTAAAAAGCAAACGGGCATTTTAACAATGGTAGCTGAGTCAGGAGAATAAAGACATTGATTCATGAAGAGAAAGGACACATTCATGAGTCACTGCAATCTCAGTTTATAAATCTCAACAAATTATTTCAAGTTCTGGACAATAAGAGGCTATGGACTATTGCATGGTGTGGCATTTGGGGTGTCTATTCATAGCTTTAGGGTGTCAATAAAAAGGATGCATTGATGGAATGCAAATTAAAGTGCATGAGAGGTGATAGCAGATATGGTAGAAGTTGTCATGAATGCAGCCCCGGTATGGTTTAATTGGAATAACAACAGCAAAAGCAGCAGCAAAATTATTGTATTTAGCAACACTTAACATTAAGTTGTTCTAATGTAGCTACTTTCCTTAACTGGTAGAGAGCATAGTGCTGAGTCTAATGGGGCATCCAGGTAGCGTAGTGGTCTATTCCGTTGCCTACCAACACGGGGATTGCCGGTTCGAATCCCCATGTTATCTCTGGCTTGGTTGGGCGTACCTACAGACACAATTAGCCATGTCTGCGGGTGGGAAGCTGGATGTGGGTATGTGTCCTGCTGCTCTAGCACCTACTCTGGTCAGACTGGGTTCCTGTTCAGGGGGGACTGGGGGGAATAGTGTGATCCTCCCATGCACTACATCTCCCTGGTGAAACTCCTCACTGTCAGGTGAAAAGAAGCGGCTGGCAACTCCACATGTATCGGAGGAGGCATGTGGTAGTTTGCAGCCCTCCCCGGATCAGCAGACCAAGACGGCTCGAAAGAGAGGGGTAATTGGCCGGATACAATTGGGGAGAAAAAGGGGGGAAAATCAATTTTAAAAAACAATGAGTCCAATGTCACCAGTTCCAGAATTCATGCTCTGAAAGTCGTGCTGGACAGATGGGCTTAAAGCACCATTAAGTAAAGAAGCAACTTAATGCTAAGTGTTCTTTAAAATGCATTGTATTCATACATAACAACTAAGTTGTATGATTTCATTATTAAATCTACAGTCCTCAAGTCAAATGTCCCAATTTGCAGTTAAAGCGTAAGTCTTTGCAGGCCAGTAAGAAAAATAAGGGCGCTGTAAAGGGAGGGCACAAAGCAGCAACAGGAGAATACTGATGATGTGGAATGACTGAAATGTCAGTTTAAAGAAACAGGATTGATTTCGGAGTACAAAGGGGAAAACGAACAACCCGTCCAAGCTTTTGTTGAGCTGGGAAATGCAAGGTTCGATTTTTACTGATACTAATAATGGGCAACATAAAGTTCCCTCAAGTGCAGCATCCTCACTCCCTCCCCGTGTTACAAGCATATTGTAACGATCTTGGATGACTGGACTCGCGAGCCCTTGGCTAAGGGGTCGGTGTGGCTAAGGGCCCGTGGTGTGGGAGACCCGGGTTCGTGTCCCAGCTGCGGCGGTTCCCAGCTGCCCCCTGAATTCACTACATTGGTGTCAGAAGTGGGATGGTGACACCATGAGGCCATCGGAAGCACGTGCACCCAGAAGCGTGAGGGAGCTGGTATGCTGAAGCATGGGGAGGCGCTTCCCGAAGGAGGAGGGTAGTGTAACGATCATGAATAAGTAGACTCGCTAGCCGGTTGGCTAACGGGTTGGACCCTTTGGGTCAGACCCTTTAGTCGACTGGTTAACGTGGTCGCCGTGGTGCGGGAGACCCGGATTCGCATCCCGGCTGCGGTAGTGGTTCCCGGCCGCCCCCTGAATTCGCTACAGTACTTTTCTACACACCAGTGTGAGCATAGTCAACGCTAACGCTGACTGTACTGATTTGTAATAAGCTCAACAGCACTCTCCTGGATCAAGTAAATAGGTTAGACTTATTTTTATACACACACACACACACACACGTGCACAAACGCCCACACACACACAAAGGCAGTCCATGAAATCTGCACAGCCAATCAAAAAACGCCAATGTGAAAAAAAGATGTGAGTGATGCCACATGCAAGCGTGATAATGAACAGCAGCCGGTGAGCCAAACAGAAAGAAAACAGCTCGAAGACCGAAGTCTCCAAAAGGGATACAAACCTCCAACATTAAAAGGCTATGTCTGATATAAATTGAGTCACCCTCAACGTTCTTAGCTCTTTTCTGTGAAGAATGAAAGAACAAAAAAAGTGTGTTTTTTTTTCTTCTCTAAGTTTCCTTGTGTGACAGCAACACATTGCCACACTTTGGACATGCATCACTACTCTGTTCAGTAAAATGCTACCAGACAAGAGAGGTGGGCAGGAGACTGCATGCAAAATACTCTGGGGCCAAGCAACCACAGGGACCAAAGACCAGACATACATAGCCTGAAGTATGCTACCCAAGCGGGGGACCTGATGATTTAGAGGCTAGGCTGAAGATTTTTACTACATTCAGCTGAGAAATAAATAAGAAGTAATAGTGTGTTAAATAGTAAAATAGTGGTTAACATGCCTTATGCTATTACAATGAACTGAACCCGTCATCATGCATGTGCATAACAGGGAGTGCAACATCAAGCAGGCAATGTGAAGGTTTTAACGCTGTGTGAACTCACATTCTACTTATTTTTCTAAAATAATATGAAAACACTGTTGGAAACAAAACAAAACAAAAAATTCACTGACTCACATGTTCTATCTATGCTCACATTTTGTGTCCCTGACCTGTCATGAATGTCATTAATGGGCCTAGAAGTATTGAAGCAGAACATGAAAACAGCATGAGAATTTGTTGGATGACAAGTTCAGCAATGTCAAAATGGGGGTGGAGGAGATGACCTATGGTATACTGATGTGAAAACACCAGGCTAAGAGTCTGACCTTGCGCATTTGCACCAACTCCATGCTTGTCTCCTCAGGCTGGTGTTACCCCCAGGGAGAGAGAAGGACAAGTGTTAGCATCCTCTGCTTGCCAGAACCAACAATCACAGCTTAGCCATAATGGGAACCATAGCTCTGAGCGCACATGTTCATGAGGCCAGAGTCTGACACTAACCTGAAGCTGAATATCCCCATTGATGGTGGGAGTCACTGTAGTGGCTACCTTTCTTTGGCCCAGCCCCACTGCTGGCTACAGCAGCAAGAGAGACACAGTTCACACACACAGGCACAGAGAGAGACCCATGCTCTTTACTCTAGCAACTACTACTCTAAAGAATAATTTTAAGTATTTACAATTAAAGGGAAAGATCCATCCATACATCCATTATCCAAACTGCTTATCCTGATCTCAGGGTCGCGGGGATGCTGGAGCCTATCCCAGCAGTCACTGGGCAACAGGCGGGGAGACACCCTGGACAGGCCGCCAGGCCATCATAGGGCCCACACACACACACACCTAGGGACAATTTAGTATGGCCGATTCACCTGATCTGCATGTCTTTGGACTGTGGGAGGAAACCGGAGCACCCGGAGGAAACCCACGCAGACACGGGGAGAACATGCAAACTCCACACAGAGGATGACCCGGGCCGACCCCCAAGGTTGGACTACCCCAGGGCTCGAACCCAGGACCTTCTTGCTGTGAGGCGACTGTGCTAACCGCTGCGCCACCGTGCCGCCCAAAGGGCAGGGAAATAATAAAGAGAAGAAAAAAAAAAAGGGAAATAATCACGATTTAAAAGGGAAATAGTCACGATTTATTTTAAGCATTATGTCTGTCTATATAGTTTTGTATTTGTATTATTTGTAAAGTGCTTTTAGTGGCTGTTGCAGCTAGAAAGGCACTAGATAAAATGCAGCTTGATCGATTGATTGATATATGTTGTAGGGAAAACACTCAATGAGCAGCCACAATACTGAGCAGTCTCCTCTGAAACGCCGCTGAAATTGTGTACAGCGGTGATGTCACTGATGCACAATCAGTGAATATGCAAACTTCCGGGTTTGCTGCTACCCTCGGTGGGCTACATTGAAGTAGGCAACATTTTATAAGAAAATGCAAAGAACAACATTACATTAAGCCTTTGTAGTGAATGCAACCAAGTGCCATAAAAAGATGTTGATTTGGGGATTATCTGCCAGTGACATCACCAGTGGACAATTTTGGCAGTGTTTCAGAGACACACAGGACTGCTCAGTATTATCTTTTTTTTTTTTACTTTGGTTTTGGTATTATATATTAATCTATCCATCCATCCAACTATTATCCAAGCCGCTTATCCTGCTCTCAGGGTCGCGGGGATGCTGGAGCCTATCCCAGCAGTCATTGGGCGGCAGGTGGGGAGACACCTTGGACAGGCCGCCAGGCCATCACAGGAACGACACACACACACACATTCACACCTAGGGACAATTTAGTACAGCCGATTCACCTGACTTGCATGTCTTTGGACATACATACTATATTAATCCCCATGGGGAAATTCTCTGCATTTAACCCATCCTTGCGGTGTAGCTAGGAGCAGTGGGCAGCCACCGTGCAGCGCCTGGGGACCAACTCCAGTTCGTCTTGCCATGCCTCGGTCAGGGGCACAGACAGGAGTATTAACCCTAACATGCATGTCTTTTTTGATGGTGAGGGGAAACTAGAGCACCCGGAGAAAATCCACCGCAGACACGGGGAGAACATGCAAACTCCACACAGAGAACAACCTGGGATGACCCCAAAGTTTGGACAACCCTGGGGTTCGAACCCAGGACCTTATTGCTGTGAGGCGACAGCGCTAACCACTGGGCCACCGTGCCACCCTAATTATGGCTGCAAATACAGCGTCATTCTTAAAACATATATATATAGATAGATAGATAGATAGATAGATAGATAGATAGATAGATAGATAGATAGATGTTGAATATTATGATCCCTTTAAAGAGATTCCATTACCTATAACTAAAATGCTAATGTAACTACCATACAAGAATTACCTAACAATCCTATTGCACTGATATCAGCTATCCTTGAAGGCATAGAAGTCTATATACAGCATATGATATACCTTATTCATATATACAATTCACATTTACCAGATTTGTTTTTTGCATAACGTGTACATTTCAGGTAATAGTGATTGGAGAACTAGTGTACCTTGGTGTCATCCACAATCTCGGATTTTGACAGCTCTACAACTTCTAAAGTGACCTCCAGCTTCTTCTCCTCCTGCCTGCCGATCTTGATGGGGGTGGAGGTCTGGGGCTGCTCTAGCGAGGCCATGGGGATCCCTGCCTCCAACAGGGCGGCCTGGGAGAAGACTGGGGCGCTGACTGGGCGAGTGCCCCTGTGAGTGCCTGCCACTGGACAAAAATATTAAAAAAGAACAAAATGGAAGTGTAAATGAATGGCAGCACACTTAGGTCTATTTGCCAGAGTGAAAAAAGCATTCATGTTCAACACCTCTGAATGTTATTAGCAAGCAAAAACAGACATGAACATAGGAGGGGAAAAAAAATTGTTAACAACATACATGAGCACAAATCCAAATGGCCGAGCTGTACTTAGAAGTCTCAAGCATTGACGCAATTGCAAAAGTGAAAAGGCTGCAGGAGCATACTGTACCTTCATCACCTTGGTCCTTGTTATTCTCATCTAGAGCGACTAGAGAAGATATCAGCCTGTGAGATTATCCACAGTGTGGGTCGAGGGCAACGGCATCAGAAGCATCATGTCTTGCTTCAAGCCAATGATGAATGAATGCAAAGGCAGAAGTTGTCAGGCGAGAATGAGCTAAAAAAGCTGAACACTGCCGAAATGCAGAGAAAAGGAAAGCATTTTTTTCCATCCATATGCAAAGCTCAGCATGATGAAAAGTCTGAACCGTGATGAAACATGCACTCCCATCTCTGGGTGCATCGTCATCAGAGGAGAACCACTGTTTTTTGTTTTTTTTTAAACCTGCAAATAATTTGGCTTGATGTTAGTGTATTTCCCATGGCGCCAAAAAGCATGAGCATGTGAGTTCAGCCTTTCAAAGACAAACCAGAATATGACAAAATACCTGACTCTTTGAGGTCAGCATCTAGCAGGACAAACCAATCATCGTTGACATCTTTCTGTGTTGGTGGACGTCTCTCTTCCAGGATCCTCCTCTCAAACTGTGGTCTCCTCTCAGGAATAGCAAGCCTTGGTTTTGCCTCAATGGTCACAACTTTGACAATAGGGCTTATGTCCGGGTAGAACTGGATGCGCTCACGGATGGCAACTAACACAATTACACCAAATAAACCATTCTTAGGTGATACTCTGCAATCATACAATTTGTATGAAGTAGACTACATGGCTTTTTTTGTTGTTGATTTTTCCCCCTTTTTCCTCCCCAATTATACTTGGCCAATTACACCACTCTTCCGAGCTGTCCCAGTCACTGCTCCACCCCCTCTGCCGATCCAGAGAGGGCTGCAGACTACCACATGCCTCCTCCAACACATGTGGAGTCACTAGCCGCTTCTTTTCAATGGACAGTGAGGAGTTTCACCAAGGGGACGTAGCACGTGGGAGGACCATGCTATTCCCCCCAGTTCCCCCTCCCCGGGTGACCTGACTGACCAGAGGAGGCGCTAGTGCAGTGACCAGGACACCTACCCACACCCAGCTTCCCACCCACAGACACGGCCAATTGTGTCTGTAGGGGTGCCCGACCAAGCTGGAGGTAACACGGGGATTTGATCCTGCGATCCCTGTGTTGGTAGGCAACGGAATAGACCTCCACGCTACCTGGACGCCCTGACTACATGGCTTTTAATGAAATGAGATGGACTAACTGGATCCAGATCAAATGTACAATTCCTAATAAATTTCACCAATTTAAATGAATTCATGACCCTTCAGTCATGAGGGGAAGGTAAAGATGAAAAAGTAGAAACTAAATTGGTCCTGATGTTTTGTACTCTCATGGAAATTTACATACTGCAACTTACTGTTACTTAATATACATATATGGCAAACCATTTCTTAAATAAAAGATGATGTATGCTATAAATTGATTCAACTAAAGTATATAAAGTTTCACAAGTATAGCATATACTTCAGATGATCTGGAGCATGTTTAATATAACAGTCACGATGGACTGCAGCCTAGAAAGGTGAGGGTACCTGATTTTTTAGGGGCCACATCCAGAAGAATGAACCAGTCATCTTCCACCTGTCTCAGTGGCTGAGATGCTCTCTGCTCCACCATGCTTTGCTGTTGCCACACCTCGTGTGCCATAACAACCCTCCTCTGTGTTCTCTGTTCTGTGGCTGTAACCACTTTAGTGCGTCTTACCTCAGGATATGCATAGACTTGTTCGCTCATGGCGACTGAGGTAAAGAAACACGCAAAAAAAAAAAAATTACTTACAAACAAAAACATCAACCTCTGCCATTTGCTGATTTGTAATTAAATACTCGCTTGTCTTAAACATAAAGAAAGACAGGAGATGTAAAGCACCTGCTGGCATCTCTTTAGTTTTCATTTAAGTGTTTCGAATAGCAAAAGCCAATCATCTTCCACGCTCTCTATTGGTTGTGGCCGGCACTATTTTGATCTTGATCTCAACATCTAGCCATTGAATGATACACTAGACCACTCTCAATAATAGGATGCAGCATTATGGTCATCTTAATAGTTACAACAACTTCACTGCATCAAACAATCATCATTAGATTGATAAATATATATACATATATATATATATATATATATATATCAATCCAATTGTACTTGGCCAATTACCCTATTTTCCGAGTCGTCGCAGTCACTGCTCCACCCCCTGCCGAGCCGGGGAGGGCTACAGACTACCACATGCCTCCTCCCATACATGTGGCATCGCCAGCCACTTCTTTTCACCTGACAGTGAGGGGTTTCACCAGGGGGATGTCGCACATGGGAGGACCACGTTATTCCCCCCAGTTCCCCCTCCCCCTGAACAGGTGCCCCAGCCAACCAGAGGAGGCGCTAGTGCAACAACCAGGACACATACCCACATCTGGCTTCCCACCCGCAGACATGGCCAATTGTGTCTGAGGGACGCCCGACCAAGCTGGAGATAACACGGGGATTTGAACTGGCGATCCCCATGTTGGAAGGCAGTGGACTAGGCTGCTACACTACCCTGGATGCCCATATTGATACATTTTTAACAGATTGATACAATAACAGCACAACAACATAGTGGGATGAATACCTGGTGCTTTCGCTGCAACATCAAACAGCACAAACCAGTCATCGTCCAACTTTTTTGGTTGCGGGGGTTTTGTCTCAACAGAAGACACCTTCACTAGTGCCTCTGGTGGTCTCACATCATCCACTGCCACGCTTTGTTTTGGCCCAACCGCTGGCACCGCATCTTGAACACGCTCAGCCCGAGCAACTGACCCAGAAGAACATAGGTGATCTAAGTACTGTTGCCCCAAACTTAACTTCAAACTATTGCAAACTAAACTGATTTACACCATCATTTCATGTTCACAGCAAACCCAAAAAGCAACAAGTGTTTAGTTGTTAGCCATATGTAACACCAAAAGTAATTTTTAGTGGAGGGGAGAGGTCAGTTTTACAGGCGAGTGCAAATGAAAAGTACCTGGTGGTATGATGACGGACTTTTCACGGATAACATTCAACAGGAGAAACCAATCATCTTCTCTTTCCAATGGCGGTAATGTTCTGACCAGTTTAATTTCAGGAGGACGTATCTCTTCTTGCTTTTTGTCCTCAGTAATTATCACCTTCTCCCATTTTCTGGTCTCTATGATTTTCTCCTCGACAACTGTGGTCTTGCTTACGTCCGGAATAGGCTCAACAGAAGCAACTGACACAAGAGGATAAAATCAATGTAACTGAGAGACCCTAGCATTAATGTGTGAAACTAATGATAAAATTGATAATGAGATCAAAATTTAGACCAACGTGCAACAATGGACGTATGTGTGACACAGGAAGTCAGTTTCAGATGAAATAATGATGTGGTAAACGATATACCTGGTGGCACTAAGACTGTCTTCTCATGAATTGCACCAAACAGCCCAAACCAGTCATCGTCTCTCTCAACCAGCGGCCAGGTAGGCTGCTGTCTAACTGGTTCAATCGGATCGGACACAGACAACCCTTTTTGCTCTATGGTCTTCACTTCAGCTACTGGAGTTTCAGTGATAGCTGGATAAACCTCTCTCGGTACTTCCTTAGAAACTGAAAATGAATATGATTCATACTTCAACTTCAACCAAAGCGGTAAGTGCCACAGAAAATTCCATAGGCCAAAAGCACAGGCATCATCTCTGTTTAGTATGCACAACACAAGTAATCTCCATCGCAAACTACATTTATTTGGATGGGATAAGACAGGGGGTATAAGAATGGGAGTATAAGATGGCGGAGGGTACCTGAGGGTGAATAGGAAGCCTCTCTGGGAACAACATCCAGCAGCACAAACCAGTCATCATCTCTTTTTCTCACTTGCTGGGTTATTTTCTGCTCTGCAATAATGTGCATTGGAGGCTTGCGGTCCTCTTTCTGTACTGTGATCTCCTCAGCCATAACCCCTTCCCTGGTCTCTACTGCCATCACTTCAGCAACAGTAGAGATGCTCTTTTGTGGATAAACCTGAACATATTCCTCCACTGTGATGAAAAGCAGATAAGATGCTTAGACATCAGAGCCTATAGGCTGACAAATTAGCTTTTAAGCGTTAATAGGCCATGTAAGCAGCAGCACGGGGGGAAGCACGGTAATACCTGGTGGGACAAAAGATGGCTCTCTTTGGGCAACATCCAGTAGAACAACAAAGTCATCTTCTAGCTTTTTCACAGGTTGTAGGACTGCTATGTCATGCTCATGTTTTATCTCTGCGTCTCGTACAACAACCTTCGTTCTCTCCACTCTCTTCTCAACTGCTGTCATTTCAACCGCAGTGATGCGTTCTTCTGGATACATCTGAATATGCTCCTCAGCAGCAACTTGGATAAAACATATAATTCCCTTTAGACACTACATATAGTGGAGGTGCTGTGAGAATAAAAAATGCCTGCAGAAGCCTTGGGGGAGTTACTGATGATTTGAGAGGACTTTGAAGCAGCACAGGGGGATGGAAGCCATACCTGGTGGTACATAAGCGGTTTCTCTGGGAACAACATCCAGCAGCACAAACCAGTCATCATCTCTTTTTCTCACTTGCTGGGTTATTTTCTGCTCTGCAATAATGTGCATTGGAGGCTTGCTGTCCTCTTTCTGTACTGTGATCTCCTCAGCTATAACCCCTTCCCTGGTCTCTACTGCCATCACTTCAACAGCAGTGGAGACGCTCTTTTGTGGATAAACCTGGACATATTCCTCCACTGTGATGAAAAGCAGATAAGATGCTTAGACATCAGAGCCTATAGGCCGACAAATTAGCTTTTTAAGAGTTAAAAGGACATGTAAGCAGCAGCACGGGGGGGAAGCACGGTAATACCTGGTGGGACAAAAGATGGCTCTCTTTGGGCAACATCCAGTAGAACAACAAAGTCATCTTCTACCTTTTTCACAGGTTGTAGGACTGCTATGTCATGCTCGTGTTTTATCTCTGCGTCTCGTACAACAACCTTCGTTCTCTCCACTCTCTTCTCGACTGCTGTCATTTCAACCGCAGCGATGCGTTCTTCTGGATACATCTGAATATGCTCCTCAGCAGCAACTTGGATAAAACATATAATTCCCTTTAGACACTACATACAGTGGAGAGCTGTGAGAATAAAAAATGCCTGCAGAAGCCTTGGGGGAGTTACTGATGATTTGAGAGGACTTTGAAGCAGCACAGGGGGATGGAAGCCATACCTGGTGGTACATAAGCTGTTTCTCTGGGAACAACATCCAGCAGCACAAACCAGTCATCATCTCTTTTTCTCACTTGCTGGGTTATTTTCTGCTCTGCAATAATGTGCATTGGAGGCTTGCTGTCCTCTTTCTGTACTGTGATCTCCTCAGCCATAACCCCTTCCCTGGTCTCTACTGCCATCACTTCAACAGCAGTAGAGATGCTCTTTTGTGGATAAACCTGGATATATTCCTCCACTGTGATGAAAAGCAGATAAGATGCTTAGACATCAGAGCCTATAGGCCAACAAATTAGCTTTTAAGAGTTAATAGGCCATGTAAGCAGCAGCACGGGGGGAAGCACGGTAATACCTGGTGGAACAAAAGATGGCTCTCTTTGGGCAACATCCAGTAGAACAAAAAAGTCATCTTCTACCTTTTTCACAGGTTGTAGGACTGCTATGTCATGCTCATGTTTTATCTCTGCGTCTCGTACAACAACCTCCGTTCTCTCCTCTCTCTTCTCGACTGCTGTCATTTCAACCGCAGTGATGCGTTCTTCTGGATACATCTGAATATGCTCCTCAGCAGCAACTTGGATAAAACATATAATTCCCTTTAGACACTACATACAGTGGAGGTGCTGTGAGAATAAAAATGCCTGCAGAAGCCTTGGGGGAATTACTGATGATTTGAGAGGACTTTGAAGCAGCACAGGGGAATGGAAGCTATACCTGGTGGTACATAAGCGGTTTCTCTGGGAACAACATCCAGCAACAAAAACCAGCTGTCATCCGTCTCCCTCAAGGTCTGCAGTGGGGGAATTTCTTTTACACTTTTTGCTTCTTCTCCACCTGTTTTTATCTCTGTTACTATGACTTCTCTTATGTCCTCAGCTGTTGAGATGTTTAGCTTTGAGGTGAAGCTCTTGGCATCCACCTGAGCCTGTTTCACCATGGTAGCTGACACAAAGAGAGTAAAGAAGCAAAATACTTAAAGAATAGACTTAAGCATGCAAAACTAAAAAAAAGTTGGCAACATGAGAAGCAGCATTGGCCGGGGATCGGGGTTAGGCTCCATTCTGGAAACATGCATTTGATGAATCTACGCAGTACATAGGAACGGTCAATGGTAGTGGCCATGTCTGAGC
This sequence comes from Lampris incognitus, assembly GCF_029633865.1. Taxonomy (NCBI): domain Eukaryota; kingdom Metazoa; phylum Chordata; class Actinopteri; order Lampriformes; family Lampridae; genus Lampris; species Lampris incognitus. Next base: position 33,124,978 of record NC_079219.1, on the reverse strand, counting down.
TGGTGTTAACTCTTGAGGAGATGTCTCACTCCTGCTGTACCATCAGGCTTTCTATACCTTATAATATACCCATCTGTACTTTTCCCAAATATTACTCCATAAATGTTATTTCACAGCAGCCTAAATAACAAAGTTGACACATAATTGTCATAAATAAGCCAAAGAGTGTGCATAATGTGCACAGTGTGCATAATTTTCACAGCATGTTAATCTAAGAGTAGGGCAATCGTCAAGACCCGGAAAAAAAAAAGCCATTTGTGTCTGCAAATCTTACAGAAAGCTCTGTGGATTCAACAAGCAACTGAGTTAAGCAATTTATGATGAAAAAATAAGACACAAGAAGCCACAGCAAAATGGTTACATATTTAAACCTTTAAATTGATTCTTAAAAAGTTAATATAGCCAACACACGATGCCGATTTGCAATGGGAGTTGTTAGCGAGATGGTTAGAACAAGGTGATGCTTGCAAGTTGTTGATAGTTTCCTTGAAAGCAGGGATAGAAAAGCTGATTGTACCGGGGTATACTATACCTGGCAGTTTGAAATCAGCCTTATATGGAGAGCGGTCAGAAAGCATGAACCAATCATCTTTGTCTTCCACCTGCAATCGCTTCAGATTCATCTCCACCATCTCCTCATCGTGTTGCTGCTCTACCAACTCTCCCTCAATGTTCTCCTCCAGTTCCTCCATCTTAAGCCATGTCTCCTCTTTTTCTAACCTCTCCACTGATCTTAGGCCAGTTTGTACCTGCCTCTCGTTCATCTCTTGTGGTTGCTGCCACCTCTCCTCTTTAATAGTCACTATTTTCTTAGTCCTCTTTTCTATCCTCTGCACCACCACTTCAGGGGAGATTCCTTCCAAATCTGAAGAGCCAATCCTCTTTTCTATCCTCTGCACCACCACTTCAGGGGACATCCCTTCCAAATCTGAAGAGCCAATCCTCTTTTCTATCCTCTGCACCACCACTTCAGGGGACATCCCTTCCAAATCTGAAGAGCCAATCCTCTTTTCTATCCTCTGCACCACCACTTCAGGGGACATCCCTTCCAAATCTGAAGAGCCAGTCCTCTTTTCTATCCTCTGCACCACCACTTCAGGGGAGATTCCTTCCAAATCTGAATAGCCAATCCTCTTTTCTATCCTCTGCACCAAAACTTCAGGGGAGATTCCTTCCAAATCTGAAGAGCCAATCCTCTTTTCTATCCTCTGCACCACCACTTCAGGGGACATCCCTTCCAAATCTGAAGAGCCAGACCTCTTTTCTATCCTCTGCACCACCACTTCATGGGACATCCCTTCCAAATCTGAAGAGCCAATCCTCTTTTCTATCCTCTGCACCACCAATTCAGGGGAGATTCCTTCCAAATCTGAAGAGCCAGACTTCAACCGCTCCTCAACCTCCTCTTGCCACTCTTTTTCTATCTCGCGCAGACGTGCTTTCAGTCCATCATCTTTCAGACTCTCTTCTACCACCTCTGTCTCACTCTCTTGCTCCATCATGCCCTGTTCCTCTTCAGGCAACAAGCCTTTCAAAAATATCTTCTTGATTTGTTCTTCGAGCTCATCAACCTCCTCCTCAACTGTATCTTTCTGTCTGACTGATTTGACCTTTACTGTCTTCATATCTTTAAGTTGTTCAACTTCTTCTTTGCCCAATTCCCCTTCTATTACCCCCTGAATTCTCTCTGCCAGCTCATCGACTTCCTGGAGCCTCTCTTCTAGCACCCTGACCTCCTTCAGCCTCTCCTCTAAAACCTCTGCCTCTTTCATCTTGTCTACCAAGGTTATCATTTCCTGTAACCCCTCAGTGACCTCCTCACTAGTCTGAACCTGTTGCTCTGTCTCACCAACATGTTGAACATATATCTCCTGTAGTTGGACTCCAGCTGGGGGAGATACTGGGAGGAGCACAGTAGACAGAACACAGCAGAGGTAAGAGGGGAACTAAAATGAGATGCATATTGTGTGCTGCTTAAGGGCCTTTTTTTTGCTGGCTGTGTTTAACCACACACAATTAATTTCATGTCACAGAAGTAGGTTATCAAGCCATATTTCCACAAATACATCTTAAACCTTACTAACAAACTCACTCACTCAAGATTTTACACCCAATGGGCAAAAAAAAAAAATCATAACAAAAACTGCAGCCAGTTGAAATTAAAGGATGTAATAGTTCCTAGATATGTGACCAAGGTCTATTCCAAGGGTTCAGGTTTCTTTGTGGCAAACTTCTAAATTTCACTTGACATTTTATTTTCATTTCCCAGAAAATATTCACATCAAAATTAGGATAAACACCTGCAGGCATTTCTGTGATAGATACCTGGTTGTCTCACAAAATCGAAAGTTGGGGCAATGGGAAGGGAAGTATGATGCTGGAAGAGGACAAACCAGTCATCTTTCTTTGTATCCTGCCATTTCTTATCCGATGCCAAATCCTGCCGTGACTGACTGAAAGTCTGGGTGATGATCTGAGAGCCAGTCAACCCACTCTCAGTTTCCCGCCAGGTCTCTGTGACCGTCTGATACGACTGCCCTTCCTTCAGGGACTGTGTGAAAGTCTTTACAAACTCCTCTCTGGCTGTGGAAAGATGACAGCGCAATGAATCTCATGCAATGGTTCCGCTTTTGAGATGTAGACAATGCTTCACAACACTTTTAGTATGCTCCTGGCCAAGCCAAATGTTAAGCGCCAATCCAACGGTAAGTGACTCCAGTTCCTGAGGTTAGGGCAAAGCCAAAGTAAAGCTGTGGCAACATGCCTGTTTATTCTGATGGACTTGATGTGTGTACTGACCAGGCCAAAGAGATCAAAGCTTAATTGGTGCTAGCCATTGGAACAATCTGAATCATTTTAGATGTAGAATGTAAATTGCTAAAAGCAGAAGGCCAAGTGAGATCCAGTGTTCAACACATAAGACAGACTCATGGACCAGAAACATTTGTAAGAAGTTAAAATGTAATGGGTGGACAAATTCCTCTTTTTTCTATCAAAATCAAAATCCGGATGTTAATAGCCAAAAGCTGTGAGGTAGCTATGCGAGTCATAGCTGCGTGGCCAGCGATCCATGGTGACTGAGGCTACCCTGGGATAATGCCAGGGGAAGTACATGGTGGGTGTCATCATCCACAGTTCATAACAGGTCACCTCCCTAAGAAGTTGGCCTTGTGCACTGCAGTCACAACAAAAGATATTTAAGGTTAGCTGGTATGAAAGCAAGTTAACTCGGCTAGACCCTCTTGTTAACTGATGTGATACGAATGCAAAATGGTTGTTAGCAAGCCAGAATGAGATACATTTTGCCAATACAGCAAAGAGCTCTGATGAGGCTTCACACCGGTCCCGGTACCTGGTTTTGGATATGCCTTTGGTTTGTCAGATTCCAGCATCAGCAACGAATCATCAACCTCGGAACTGTTTAAGACTGAAAGCTGCTGCAAGAACTGGAGTGTATCATCTCCAGCTGCAAGAGTAGGAGAAGTTAGAGAGGTGCTGATTGTACAGTTGTACAATCTTACGTCATTGATGCACACTTATCACAATGACGCCAACATACAACATAGTTACGACACCCCCTCGAATACTTACGCATGCTTCCATCTAGGTTACGGGACAGCCTCTTGCTGGCAGAGCGTGTGAAGCGAGGAGCTGGGCGGTCAATCATGGAGCTGGCCTGGCGGGTCTGGGCCTGGGTACGTCCGCTGTATCGGAACCTAGAACCCAGGACCAGGAAGCGACGGGAAGAGGGCTGCTCTACTGTTGAGACCCTGAGAAACACACAAAATGCTCATTTTAATCTTCAACCATCTAACATTTTTTTCCCCACATTTTTCTCCCCAATTGTATCCGGCCAATTACCCCACTCTTCCAAGCCACTGCTCCACCCCTTCTGCTGATCCGGCGAGGGCTGCAGACTACCACATGTCTCCTCTGATACATGTGGAGTCGCCAGTCTCTTCTTTTCACCTTACAGTAAGGAGTTTCTCCAGGGGCACGTAGCACGTGGGAGGATCACGCTATTCCCCCCAGTTCCCCCTTCCCCCCAACAGGCGCCCCTACTGATCAGAGGAGGTGCTAGTGCAGCATAGCCAATTGTGTCTGTAGGGACGCCCGACCAAGCCGGAGGTAACATGGGGATTCAAACTGGAGATCCCCGTGTTGGTAGGCAATGGAATAGACCGCTACGCTACCTGGATTCCCCTCAACCATCTAACATTTAATACACTTCATGTTCAGAGACAACCTCACGAAAGAGACCACTCCAAATAGTGGGATTAGAGTATTTGAAAATTCTGTCAAATTCCCCACACTGTCTTACTGCCCATAATTTTGCAGTTCTTAGAAAGAACCAATGTCATATGCAAAAGTCAGTGACAAGACTGTATGCTCACTTGTTACATGGCAAAAAAAGAAAATTGAGGATTAGTTCTGAGCTCAATACCAAAGGGTCAGGGCTTTTCTTCCTTGGTTTAACTACCACTTAGCTAATATAACTACTATGAGAGGATAAGCTGCACGGACCAGTTAGCCAATTAGGTAGGAGATAGACAACTGAGAATGGCCTCTGTTGCCAGGCAGAGAAAGAGGAGACCATTCAAGAAAATAATAATGTCTGTTTTTACCTGAAGAAGGTATGGTGCTCCACAGAAACCTTCCACAGCTTCTTGGCAGCTTTGTAGTTAGGTAATTTGAAGCCAATTGTGCTCTCATACTGCTCTTGCTGTAGGTAAAAAGAATATTAATTAACCTGGTGTAATTTAGTTTACCCAATGGAACGTTATCCCAGATAATCACATCATGTTGAGGACATTGTGATAATGTCAAAATAAAGATAATGATAAATGTAGCAGTTTATTAACAACCAGGAGCTGGTTTTAATATGTTCAATTCAATCTTCAAAACTAAAAACTGATTAGCTTTCATCATGAAAGAATTGCCCAATCCAAGCTTTCTGCAGATGAAGGGCTAGGTTCACTTTATATGAACCCAGACTTCATTGACATCATTTAGAATGGTGAAAAAAACAACAAATAAGAAACTTTTCAGTCCCCTGAATCTTCTCGCCTGGCTTCAACACAGAACAATGGAGTAATCATTTAAGCCTTCAAAAACCATGATACAGCTCCTTTATCACAACGGGAAGCTCACAGTACAGTCAAACAACTTATTATGTTCATTTGAGAAAAAAAAATTAGTAGGGAAACATGCTTTCTATGAAATTAAAATGACTATTTCGTGCTTCTGCAGACATATTTCTTGCTACGTCTGCTTTGTTAGTCATTATAATACAGGTTTCTTTACTTTAAAAGTATGTGACTGTATCTAATGTGACAGTTCAAATACTGCAAGTATCAATATTGAAGCAATCAGTGAAGTTTTTGTCTATGTGATTCTAAAGGATTCCCAACAAAGGTTTAATGAAATCTGGATTAAAAAATGGTTAATCTAACTTTTGACGAGTAGAAATCACTCATCATTAGCAAATAAATTGTAGTTTCCATTTATGGTTGGAATTGACTGAACTGAAAGTGGAATAATGCCAGCTCTGATAGCTTAATAAAAGAAAAAAAAAGAAAAATGGAATAAGTCAACGGGTATGAAAGGAAAATGTCATTTGCAAGTTTACCTCTGAGGCTCGGATCTTGATGAAGAAGCTGCTGCGTTTGTAGGAGATTTTGAGCACTTTGGGCCATGGAAAACGGTTGATTCTCAGCTTGTCTTTGTAAACCATCAGACCACTGGAGCAAACCCCCAACATAATGTCAACGCCATCAAGATCCTGAGTGTACACAAACAAAAAGGAATAATTATAAATATTGAGCCTTTTTTCACCATGTTGCATACACTGGACATCATAAAACTTATCATGCATTTACAGTAACTGGCCACTAGAAGGCAACCCTTGCCATACTTTGAGGATATGTTTTTCAAATTTTATTTTTTTTTTTTTTCAGAAAAAGCCAACATCAATTTTGTAATTAATATCTGGATGCATCTGATATTATGCAAGCTTGTTGTTATGGAATAAAAGGGGGGTCAAGGCTGACAGAGTATTTAACAAAGCATTCCGAGAACCTGGACTATGGTCTCTTGTCTGCTAGGACCTTTTCAATTTCCTAAAAAACATGCACCCAACGTTTTACCCACAGGACATTAACCCCCACAAAGGTTACATAACTCACTCGAACTCCTACCTTGGCTTGGTGTATATCCACTCCATACATGGAGAGCTTCTTGGCATTTTCCAGAAACGACATATCTGCTTGGGCCGGACTCATTGACCTTTAACACACCAGTTCAAAAGGGTGAAACAAGTGTAAACATCAGAGATATATTTTATGGTTAAAATCATTTGAAAGGTCTTTTGCAGGTGTTTTTTTTTACAATCTGCCAATGTACAGGCCTTAAACAATGTCAATCTTCTGTAGGGTGTTAATTCACACCCTGATAGGAGTAGGCATACTCTTATTGATCAAACCTCCCAAGATATGCAGTTTTTTGAAGAGTGGTCACCAACTTTTCACACAAACCTAGCAGTCTCACAGCCTTCCCTAGGACTTTACCTGTATGTTCGGTGGAGCTCCATCACCTTTTCCTCCAGTTCTTTGCTCTGTCCAGGTGCCAGGCTCAGATCCTTGACGTAGTCTTCCCCATGGACTTCTGGGTCGTACTCCCCAAGCTCCGACTGGGCAGTGTAGGAGCCCAGCAGGGACAAAGTGACGAAGGAGCAAGGCAGGACTCCATTCATGATGTCCTTCCTCAGCTGCAGGCACAGGTAGTACCTGCAGGAGAAGTGAGGAAACACAGGTCATGTTTTGAAAATTAGATACGAAATAAAGAAAAAAAACAAAACATAATTCTTCTTGTATAATTGAGAATATTGGCAAGAGATGCGTCAGCTGGGATAGCAGAGACAATAACCTGGTAAGGTCCTCTGTGAGCTGTGCTGGGTCGGGTGGGTAGAACTTCACATTGAATGTGAATTCGTAGATGGCACCCGAAACCTGTTTCCGGATCTCTTTGGAAGGATCTAACCATGTCTGTAGAGGACAAACATCAGCTGCAAGTTGAAACAATGAACAATTTCGCCTAATGCAGTGTATGTATGTATACCTGCACACCGAGGAGAATAGAGAGGTGGGTTACCTTGCTGGTGGGTGTTTCCCAGTGGGCCAGGCCAAAGTAATCTTTCTCCAACAGGTTGAGGTGGTCACAAACCTTCATAAACAGTTCCTGGCCTTTGGCATGTTTCTAAACAAGAGACCGGGTAATAACATCTATGTTACTAATCAGCTGTGACAGAACAGAACAGGATATTAAAATGGAACATAATTTGGGTGGGGTGCCTTACATCCAATTCACACTCAAACGGAGCATCGTCCAGTAACGTGACCTTGCACTGCATGGTTTTCTGTTTTTTAGAGGGCTTGGCCTCTTCTGGTTTCTTCTCTGTCTTCTTTTCTTCTTTAGGCTTCTCTTTTTTGGCCTCTTCCTTAACCTTCTCTTTTTCTTTTTCTTTTTTATCCTCTTCCTCCTGTTCTACTTGGTCCTCCTTTGTTTTCTCTGTATCTTCCTCCTGCCCTTCTTCCAGCGCAGGCTCCTTCTCAGCCTCCTTCTGAGCTTCTTTTTGGTCCTCTGGAGCCTGCTGGTGAAGTAATTTAAAGACAATGCACATGACAAAAAGGAAGATGTGAGAAATTATGTTGTCCTTCATTTGGAAAGAAAAATCGGTATATTATGAAGTGTATGTATGATAGTTTAACAATGAATCAAATGTGTTTCCCCACTATTGCATACATCCATTTTAGATTCTTTGGAACTTTCAGATCAAACGAGCGGAGTTGCTTTTGCTGAGCAAGCAGCATGCAAAATTAAAAATTCATGACCAAGAAAGAAAAACGACCTGAAGCTATAACAAAGATGAGTGTAGACCTAAGCTGCTCTAGTGCAATCTCTTTCAGTGTCAATCTTTACACTCTCTCTCTATCTCACTCACTCACTCTCTGGCTGCTTGCTGATTTCTTTGCCATGTTTACTCCCTCTTTGTGTCCTTGAGTGTATTCTAGTGTCCAAATCCCATACTACCTCCCCCTCCAATGTGCAGTAAACTATCATGCTTTCTCTCACAAATGTATCATTAACAGCACATTCATATTATGTCTGGCAAAGCTACGAAACGGTCATGCATTGCCAGAATTACATTGTTGGTGGGTTGCCCTTCAAGTGGTGTTCAAGCGCTCATCGACTGTGATCATGTTGTAATGGGCTTGCGCACCATGAATTTACAATTATCTTCTTTTGGTATCTGAAAAAGCTAATGGAAAAATCATGGAATTTGTAATTCAATAATAGATTGTGTAAAGCCTAGTTAATATAGCTTATCATACATTATAAATCATAAATTATGTGGCCTATAAATTTCAGTGCATTTTATTTGGTTGCATGTTATGAACCCGGATTGTGAGTGAAGAACTCTCCTTGCAAATGCTGTGACTTGCATGTGTTGGAAACAGAGCGGACCAGTGAAAATAAGTTTATCTTCCATGTATATGGCATGTAGTGATGTGTCGTTCGTGAATGATTCATTCATTTTGAAGTAATTTTTTGTATGACTCAGGAGTAACGAGTTGTCTCAGTGAGTGATTCGTTCGTTTTTCCCTGGGCCGCACATGCACAGCACTCAATTCGCTCATGTGACTTGTGACAGCTACAGGCTCAGATTAATTCATGAACGGGTCTTTCGGATCCGAGTCTTCTGTTCGCTTGTCACATGACCGCTGCATATTCTTATTATGGGAAAAACTGATTCGTTCACTGATCATAACTACGGGTCTTCAAGTCTGAATCTTGTTCACTTATCATATTCTCAGTGTAGGAACTATAGATTTCATTCACGAATGGGTCTTCCAGGTCTGAGTCTCTCATTCACTTGTCACATGACCACTGCATATTCACAGTGTAGGAACTACTGATTCATTCTAGCTGTGTGTTGTGTAGCTATTGAATAGATGTTTAATTTGCTTTCCATTGGAACGAGTTCACACACTACGGGTCTTCAATGACCAGATAGGCTTTTGTGAATATCATATCATAGAATACATGATATATGTGAATATCATAGAATGAATATAATGATAGTTTTTTATTGATAGACACAGTGCTCTCGTACAGGCAATTGAAGTTATCAGTCATTTCAACTGAATAACAAGAGGCTATGGTCCAAAAGGTTGCTTAAGAGCTTTAAAAAAGTGAACTTGTGTGGTATACTTTACCAAGTGAAGCAAACCATGTTGCTGTTAGTGTTTGAGCACCGTGCTCTTTCTGTCATCACTCAGATGACAGCTACAGTGCCACACTATTTCCAATGAATGAAATGAAAGAATGATTTGAAAAACAGATTTGTTAATTAGTTAATTTTACTGAACGAGATTCAAAGTCAGTAAAAAAGATCTGAACTTCCAAACTAGTGGCATGAGGCACTTTTGAGAGAGTGCAAAATGATGAAATAACATAAATTATGATTGGTTGACGCTTTGTTGTATCATTGGAGTGCAAAAACAAATTGAGGCCAACTCCACATTGATTTGTAGCCCACGACATCAATGTCATGGGATGGGCGTACGTTTGTGGCTTCAGGTCCCCAACATCCATTGAAAATGACTTGTTGCCGGCTGCTGGTAATCTGACATCACATTAAATGCGTAATATTTGTCTATGTAATAAGAATGTAATATTGCTGAAGCTAAGACGTGTGTAATATTCGTCTGTGTAATAAGCATTTAAAAATTGTCTATGTATTGTGTAAGATGTGTCTATGTAACAGTGTAATATTTGTCTATGTAATAAGTGTGTAATATTTGTGTATGTATGAAGTGTAATATTGTCACCTTCTTAAAATAATGACCTAAGTCATATTTTAAGTTTTTCAAAAAACAGAATAAACTGAAACAAAATTTGTCAGTTTATTCTGTTTTTGAAAAACTTGAAACTATGACTTAGGCCATCATATTAAGATGGTGACGATATGTTTGTACAATAAGTGTGAACTTTTTTTTTACATAAGTGTGTAATATTTGTCTATGTAATTAGTATGAAATACGCGCGCACACACACACACACACACACACACACACACACACACACATATATATACGTATATATATATATGTAGGAAAAAAACTTAATACATGGCAGTACAAGCTTGTTTCGTGCACACTCATCAGCCGCTAATGCACATATTTCTCTATGTATTAGGTGTGTAATATTTGTCTATGTTATATAAGTATGTAATGTAATATTTGCCTGTAATAAGTGTGTATTTGTCTTTGAAATGTGTGTATAATATTTGTATATGCAATAAGTGCATATAAGTGTGTAATATGTGCATATGTTAAGACCAGCTCACCTGAGACTCGGCACTGCTGAGTGAATGTTGGTCAGGAGCCTGTTCAGTCTCTGGCTCAGTTTTCAGCTCAGGCTCTGGAGCAGCAATGGGAGCTTTCACCTGCTCTTCAGCTGACTCCGTCTCCTCCTCCTTCTTCTTCTCTTTCTTCTTTCCCTTCTCTTTTTTCTTTCCCTTCTCCTCCTCCTCCTTCTTTCCCCCCTCTTCTTCCTTCTTCTCCGTCTTTTCCGTCTTTTCTGTCTTCTCTTCTTGCTCTTTCCTCTTCTCCTCCTCTTTCTTTTTGGCCTCCTCTTGGGCCTTCTCCTCTTTTGCTTTTTCCCCTTCCCTCTTCTTGGCCTTCTCCTCTCGCTTCTTTGCTCGCTCTGCCTCTCGTGCCTTCTCCTCCTCTCTCTTCTTTGCTCTTTCCTCCTCTCTCTTTTTCACTTTTTCCTCTTCCTCTGCTTTCCGCTTAGCCTTTTCCTCTTCCTTCTTCTTTGCCTTCTCCTCCTTATCTTTCTTCTTCACGTCTTTCTTGTCAACCTTCTCCTCTTTACTCTCCTTCCCTACTGTCACCTTTTTGTCCTTTGCTTCTTTCGCCTCCTCCTGTTCTCCCTCTTTTGTCTTAAGCTTTTCTTCCTTTACCTCCTCTTTCTTTTCTGCTGCCTGCTCCTCCTTGTCCTCGCCTGTCTTCTTCACCTTTTCCTCCTCCTTTTCTTCCTTGTCTGGTTTTCTCACTGTCTCCTCATTTTTATCCTCTCCTTTCCTCTTTGCCTCTTTCTTTTTCTTCTTACTCCCCTTCTTCTCAATTTTTTCTTCCACTTTTTTCTCTTCCTCTTTCTTTTCCGTGTTCTCCTCCTCGCACTTCTTCCCTTCTTTTACCTCAGTTTTTTCTTCCTGCACTTCTGCCTTCTTTGCCTCCTCTACCTTTTCTTCTTCTCCTTTCTCTGCTTTTTCTTCCCTGTCCACCTTTTCCTCGCTGGCTTTCTCGACCTCAAACCCCTCTCCCTCCGAGCACTGGGAGCGGCGCTTGAGGAAGGAGGAAAAGAGGCGAGACAGGCCTTTCCCAGCAGAGGTGCGGGTTCGAGGCTTCAGCTGCTCCTCCTCGGCGTTGGAGGTGGCACTGTCGGCAGGATTGGGCTCCGAGCCCTTCTCGGGCTTGGCTGCTGCCGCCGCCTCCGATTTCTGTTTGTTCTCGGGCTCCGGCTCGGCTCCCCTGACCTCCTGCTTGCCTTCGGTGTCTGCCTCACTCACTGCGCTCACCTCTGTTGTCATGGCCGCCACTGGAAAATGGAGAATGGAGGGGGAGTAAGAGGTGAATGAAGGTCACCGTGCTGTATAGTGTGTGAAAGTATGTAGAGCAGCTACACTTAGACCGCAGCAAACATGGACTACTAATAGTTAGCTCGTTAAGCCCACAATTTGGAAATGTGACAGATCCAATACAGTAACAATACAACATGCAAGTGCAGAGATATGCTCCAACCCAGTGTAGCGCTGGGTGATATGGAAAATGTTACTGTCACATTAACCATAGGGGATTCTACATGATATCAAGATATCACAAGATCTGCTCAAATATGCAAAAATACCATAATAAAGAGTCCAACTGAGGTTCATTGTATCAAAATGTTTGGTAATGTATAGTATTATATCATATCAAATCAAGCCTGGGTTTCAACTTATACCCCGTCAAAAATTTCTGCATGCATCATCATTTACATTCACATTGCAGCCATTAAGCAGACATTCGTATGTGGGACAATTTACAACAGGTAATACTTTAAAAGGAGACAATGGAATATTTTCACTCAGTGGGTCCAAAGGTATGGTCTGCTACCAACAGAGTACAGTAAAAGTTTTTGCTTTGGCAGCAGCTATCAAATGAGTACCTGTCATAGTCAATATTGTCTCTACTCTACCTCCACACTTCACAGCATTGCTTTTGTATTGGCACTAGTGTGGCTGTGTGAAAACCTGTCTGCTCAGTGAGAGTACATATGCAGCACTGCTTTGGAAAGCAGGTGAGGATGGAGACAGATTCTATTTTCGTTTTGATTGAAATGTCTTATTTGCCTGCACTTGAAGTGAGGCAAAATTGTGTTCGAGGATCCCGGGAAGAGTAGTTGTTGCTTTAGTACCCCAACTTATGGGGGATCCAAATAAACAAATTATTATATACAGTGAAAAATTATATAGAACACCGGGGGCATCCGGGTTGCATAGCGGTCTATTTCGTTGTCTACCAACACAGGGATCGCTGGTTCAAATCCCTGTGTTACCTCTGGCTTGGTCGGGCGTCTCTACAGACAAAATTGGCCATGTCTGCGGGTGGGAACTCAGATGTGGGTATGTTTCCTGGTCGCTGCATTAGCACCTCCTCTGGTCAGTCGGGGCACCTGTTTGGGGGGGGGGGGACTGGGGGGAATAGTGTGATCCTCCCACACGCTACGTCCCCCTGGTGAAACTCCTCATTGTCAGGTGAAAAGAAGCGGCTGGTGACTCCACATGTATCAGAGGAGGCATGCGGTAGTCTGCAGCCCTCCCCGGATCGGCAGAGGGGGTGGAGCAGCGACCGGGACGGCTCGGAAGAATGGGGTAATTGGCCAAGTACAGTTGGGGGGAAAAAAGGGGGTGAAAGAAAAAAAAATTATATTGAACATCTTTAAGTTATCCTTGGTACCTAAGCTACTTTTAAGTTATCATTAAGGTGATCATTAGTGGCCTCGTCTACATGACACAAATAAGATAAGAACATGTTGGTTAAAGATGAAGCCATATCGGCACCCTGATAGCTGAATGGTTACAGCGCATGCCACAGAACTTCAACGTCCCTGGTTCGATTCCAGCCAGGGACCTTTGTTGTATGTCATACCCATCTCTCTTTCCCCTCGTTTCCTCTCTGTCACTTCACTATCCTCTATTCAATGAAGGCAAAAATGCCAAAAAAAAATGTCTGTGAATGTTCTCATTCATTCAGGTCATGGTTATCCAAAGGAACTGAATCAAGTGCAATATACCAAATCCAGTTGCACTTGATTCAATTCCTTTTGATGCCAAAAAAAAAAATCTTGAAAAAAACACATGATGAAGCCAAATGCCATTCAGATAATATGATACGAACATTTGTGCAGAGGCACCTCTCCATTAAACAATGGTCTCTCTTGTTTGAGACTCTGTGTGTGTGTGTGTGTGTGTGTGTGTGTGTGTGTGTGTGTGTGCATGGCCTTCTGAGGGCAAGCAAACAACAGTGCCCACCACACGCTCATTAGAAGTCACTAAAACAAAGGAGACATTCTGCTGCATGCATGCCTACATGCACAGCCAGTATCATCCCAACCAAGTAAAACCAGCCTGGGTCATGCAACACCCCTCTATGTGCCAAGTTAATGTGTAACAGTAATGCTGGGGGACATGGAAAATATTATCAGAATAATCATAATTTTACACGATATCAACATCATGATATCTGCTTACTTATGCAAAAATATACCATGTTTAAGAATCCAGGTCACATCAGTGCATTGATTGGCAAAGTGTAATATCAAACCTAGACCAGTTTTCAAAAAATGCTCCCTAAAATATTCCAGATTCAGATCTGTCATTTGTGACAGATTTAAGGCAATAAATGTCCAATATCATAATTTAGTCAACAACATTGCATTTCATGACATTAATATCGGAATTTCATCCCAATCCAATAGATAATAAATGACAACACTGAGTTATTGCCCAGCCCTATGTTAACAGTGCAGTGGGTTTAAGATTGGAAAGATTAGTCCTCTCCTGTCTGACTTAAAACTGAATGAGTGCTAATTAGTGAATTGAACTTGAGTCAGACAGGAGAGGACTAATCTTTCCAATCTTAAACCCACTGCACTGTAGTGTTGGGTAGGGGTGGGAATCTTTCGGAATCTCGCTATTCGATTCGGTTCTTGGGTCACGATTCAATTCCAAATCGATTCCAAAGGATTCCCGGTTCAAAATCGATTCTAGATTTGGTACATAGGGGTGCTAATTTCCGGATCTACTCCAGTCCGCTGTGCACTAAGAAAGGCTGTGTGGCAAGTTATGGCATGAAAGCAGACTAAAGTGTGTGTAGGATCATGTAGTTTTTAGATTTGAAAAAGTTATATCAATTGCTTGCAATAATGTGAACACACAAAGGCAAACCTAACCTTTCTCAGTAAAAACCGATGCGATGGTATGTCGTACTTTGGTTCAATTGTCTGACCATAAATCTAAAGACTTCATTGTCGACTACGATGTAGGGGCGCAGGACTTTTGAAACGAAACAGGTGATGGATCTAGTTTTGTTTTTTGTTTTTTTTACCCGTCCAGACCTGGCTGAGAGTTTGGTAAGGTGGTGCAGTGTGCGTTGGTTGTTTGTTAACGTTGCAGGAGGTCGTTGTTCCTCTTCTTTCAGCTCTGGGCGACGGCGTATGATGTGAGACCCAACATTTGTAGTGTTGCCGAAATACTTAACTTTCTTTTTGCAAATCTTGCATATTGAATGAGTCATGTCAAGCTCCTTCTTCCCCCAGGGAGATTGTAAAATCCAAAATGCACCCAAACGCTTGCCTTATGGGACTGGCTGAATTTGTTGCTGCTCCATTTTTAGAAAGGCTACCAGGAGCATTAGCTGTGCCACTGCCGTGTTTTCCGGAACAGGTGCGCCACAAGTCAACATTGTCAGCAGCGAGGAGGCTACCCAAGACTGAAAAATAAAAAGGTTTTAAAACTCAATTTTTGGAATTTGTGAATCTATTATAACGACCACGGATGACTAGACTCGCTAGCCCTTGGCTAACGGGTCGGACCCTTTAGTCAACTGGTTAACGTAGTCCCCCATGGTGCGGGAGACCCGGGTTCGCGTCCCAGCAGCCCTCTGAATTTGCTAAATTGGTGTCAGAAGTGGGATGGTGAGGCCGTCGGAAGCGCATGCGCCCAGAGGCGTGTGGGGGCGCTGATATGCTGAAGCGCGGGGACGCGTCTCCCGAAGGAGGGGTAGTGTAACGACCATGGATGGCTAGACTCGTTAGCCCTTGCATAACGGATCGGACCCTGTAGTCAACTGGTTAACGTAGTCACCTGTGGTGCGGGAGACTCCCCCCCCCCACCCCATTTGGGTTGGATGGACACATACACATGGTCCTTCATGTTACATGGTTGAATGAATACCACTGGTTTACACAACATCACATTGTTCCTTAACATTTTACCTCAGTTCAACGCAAGCCTGACATATAGATCTGCAGGACGAGACTAATCTTAGTGCTTGGCAGTATAAACATCCTCGCTGAACTGCTCATCATCCATACACGTAGTTCAGCCAGCAGGCCTCAGGTTTTAGACGGGCGCCGCCTTTGATTCATCAGCGAGACAGGGTGAGGAGGGATTTAGTATTTAGTAAACCTCTAACCCACAAGCTTAATCACACAAATGACTGCAACTATACAGCAGGTATAACACCAAACACTCTATACACTACCCCAAGTGAGGTCTAATGGTTACAGTCGGGTGCACGACAATCAATACTTCCAGTCCTGTGAGACAGACATACCATCGTGTACCAATGGTCAACGTCTTGCCTAATTGGCTGGCGAACGTGGCTGTTTGTTTTTTTTTGTCTCTTCCATATGTGGTTCCTGTCTCACCCTGCCTTGCAAAGAGTGGGGGGAGGGGAGAGGCTAGACAGGGCGGCAGGCAGCAGGCCAATCTTCCAGATGTATGGGGTTGTCCATGGCCCGTAGACTACAGCCTGGCTCCTCTATACCGTGCACTTCCCTCCAACACTATAGGACAGCAGGGAAGGGGGGGGGGGTGCACCTCGCAGAGACCAAATCCTCTTTACCCCTCCCATTGTTTGTGTCTAGTGACCAATAACTGTGCCACACACCATTACTAATCCTGCCTTCCCTTCCCCCCACGCGACCCCCCATGGGCCTGTTCCCCCAGGTCACCACACACACACACATACGCATCAGCGCTCATAGGCTCCTCTGGGTCTTTTTAATGCCCCGTCATCTCAATTCTGAGTGTCAGGAAACAGACGTGCTCCTAATGGACCAGCTGAGCTTGTGTCTGCTGCCTCCTCCATTTTGTGTTGCCTAGCTAACATCTCTGCTCGCGGCCAGCTGAGCAGGACAAACCTGCATCAAGACTAATTGAGACAGCAACAGCCAAATGACAGCGGCGCTTCATGCTCAATATATCACCCTCCCAATATGTGGCCCACTTTGGTTGAAATTAAACAAGGTGAAATATTACAACATTATGGTAAAAAATATAATTAATTAAATGCCATCCTTGTTACTGTGTAATTAGTACTGCCAATGAGCTAAATTATAAATGAAGCAGGCAACCTCCAGCGTGGGTGTGCCTATAGTAAAGAGGTGCTGGAAGGGATGCAAATGTAGGCCTAAATTTAACTATTCCAAATTAAAAGAGATTTGATTGAAATTTAATGGCTCGCCACATGACAGGAAAGAATCTGATTTTTGTGACATTCCAAGTAATTTATGTTAAAGTGATATTCACAGTTTCCTAAACTGAATTTCCACAGTGTTTCATTCCAAAGAATAGCAATTTGTGGAATTTCCTTTTTTTTCTTTTTGTATTTACATTCAAGACAAAATGTTTTCCAGCGTCAATTTTTTTTAAATTTCCGCTCAAACTTACGAAACTGAGATAAGCCATATCATTGGTGATGATATCACTAATCACATAGAATCTAATAATTATAATAATAATAATAAAAGAATAAACACATTTAAATAATTTTTTTTTAAAAACTAATAGAATCACAAATTCTGAGCCGACCCCTAACCCTTTCCCAGGAAGACAGCATAGTCCATTACTGATGAGGAAGATTAGACCGATTTTTCCCTGAATAATAAAATTCCACTCAGCTGTTTTTGTGACAGATCTCACAAATCTCTATTTGAAGTAAAAGATCTGTTTAGACCTTTCCCTCTGGTTACCCAAGCCTTCCTTCCACTTCCCAGTGATGCTGTGTGTGTGTGTGTGAGTGAGTGAGTGAGTGAGTGAGTGAGTGAGAGAGAGAGAGAGAGAGAGAGAGAGAGAGAGAGATGAAAAAGATGAGATGGTTGAGTATAGAAGAGCTTGGAGAGGAGCAGGTTTATAAATAGCTACGTGTGCTCAAGATGCTGAGACTCATTAGTTTCCTTTATAGTCAAGCACGTTTCTATTTACAGTCACTGCACGCTGCCTGCAACCATCCACATGCACATCTTCACATGCACACACACACATTTTCTCTCACACACACGGCCGTGCACACAAGGTGGCCTATGGCTTTCTTTTTTATTTTATTACAATTAGGCAATTAATCTGATTTGCTTGAATGTGATGAGCAATGCCACCACTCCACCCCTTTCAAACATACCCATTGCTATTGACCCACAAGCAGCATGAGGAAGAAAAGACCATTACTCTACTGGAAGACCGAGACAAAAAGAAAACATGCTTCCTGGGTGCTGAGTGTGGGCTTAAGGAATTAGAAGGAGTTTAGAGTTAATCAGGCCCCAAGTGTCCAAGTGAGATTATCTCTCCCCTTCAGTAGCTATCCATCTATCTCTCTCGCTCACTGCCTCTCTCTTTCTGTGTGTGTGTGTGAGAGAGAGAGAGAGAGAGAGAGAGAGAGAGAGAGAGAGAGAGAGAGAGAGAGAGAGAGAGAGAGAGAGAGAGAGAGAGAGAGAGAGAGAGAGAGAGAGAGAGAGAGAGAGAGAGAGAGAGAGAGAGAGCTGGCAGCAGCAGGGTGGTGATCAGCTCTGCTGATTCATGGTTTTATGTGGAGCTCCGCCCGCGCCTGGCTCAAAGTCACCAGGAAAGAACTGAAGGCCTAGACATCAGTCCACTGGCCACATGGACACTATGTTATCCTTGTACAGTCCCCCCCCCACACACACACATACACACACAGTACCAGACACACACACACACATATACACTCGCACATGCACACATATACACTCGCACGCACACACACACCGTACCAGACACACACACACACACAGCAACAGACACACATACACACACACAGTACCAAACACACACACACACAGCAAGACACACACACACATACACACAGGCACAAACACACAAAAACACATGTACACACACACACACACAGCAAGACACACGCACATGCACACTGTTCCAGACATGCACACACACACACACACACACACACACACACACACACACACACACATACACACACTGTAACAGAAGACACACACACCCACCCACCCATCCCTGCTCGTAATGGCATGTTTGTTTAGGTGAGATTGAAACACAACACTGTCAGCTAACTTCATGAACACCACCAAAGTGGATGGTGATCTCAAATGCAAGTTGTTGAGTTTACAACTACTCCATTCAGCAAGGCCCCAGTACAATTAATGCTGCACGTACTGTCAATATCAAATACAACGAGACAATGAAAGAACAAGAGGCAACCAATGTCCGATCTTGGTTGAAAAATACACAACAGGAAATACACTAATGATGAACTACTGCATTCGTTGATCATACATCTCTTAGTGAAGTAGGCGATGCTGAACAAAAAACAAAAAAAAGAATTAAAGGCTACGGTGACTTACTTAAGTCTGTTCTGTGTAAAAGTACACCACAGTCACATGCACAATGATCAATACACACAGATGGTGTGTCTCCACAAGCTGCAACGTGAGCTGTCCAGGGAGGACGGTGGAGGAGCCTGATTGATTTTACTGTGGTGGCCTTGAAAGCGCCTCTGAATCCATTTCAGATATCACCCCAGCCAAGTCCCATTGATCATGCAGCACAACTGCACTTTACTAGAGAGAAGACTGTGATGTTTGTTGAGCAGTTTATAAAAAAAAAAGCACAAGAAATGGGGATCTGCAGTTTTGTTTTCTTTCTTCGAACAATTCAAAAGATGTGAGCCGATAATGTATCTACAAAATCGCACAAATGCCGTGTTGACTTTGACCGATCCTCACATTGTTTACACATTCACCCTCGCCTCTCACCTTTTCAGGCTCGCTCATTCATCAAGAAAGAGCGCGTTTCTTTTCCATCTGCCAGTGCTCACTCCACAATCTACCCACTCTAACGCATCATAATTCCCGAAAGAGGATTAACACCGGCGAGCTCTTCTACAGGACCTGAGGGACCTCACCCTCCTCCTACAGCGGTGCCCTGAGACATCCCTCCACATCACATCACCTCAGCTCTGCTCTGCTCTGCTCTAGGGAAGATGCTGAAACAGCTGTGAGAGAGATGCACCCGCATCCAAGCCTCTCCTGCCTCCCTATTCCTCCACATTCACCTCAACATACACCACAAATTCTTAAAGTTAAGTTTACTTAAAAACTAAATCAGGAAACCGATTACCTTGGGGAAAAGTAAGTAAATGAACTTAATTGTGTCAAGTCGTGTGACATCATTTCACGTAACTTTGACCCAATTAAGTTCATTTACTTACTTTTTTTTAAGTAAACCGATCTTATTAGAATTTACACTGTCGTTAACATCAGCCTTTTACCCGCTTGCCACCACTTAACTCACAAATGGTGAAGCTCTCCAGTAAGCCCCCCCCCCCCCCCCACACACACACACACACACACACACAAACACCACCAACGCATCCCCGCTCTCTCCTCCTCCCTCGCCCCTACGTCACGTTATCAGCCCTTGATAAAAGATTATCTGACCATATAAATATATCCATCAGTATCATCAATGGAGACCGGGCTTATGGGCTGAATCTCCATCCTGAACCGCGCCGAAGTGCACATGCGCAAAAAAGAAACACAAACGCGCGCGCACACACACACAAACGCGCGCGCGCGCGCGCGCGCACACACACACACACACACACACACACACACACACACACACACTACAGCCCTCCAAGCAAAGACGGGATATTTTTAACCCATCCACTCCTCTTTGGATAAAAGCGAGTCATGCCAAGCATAAAATGAAAGCCTAACGCGGCGCATTGTCCGTGACAACGCGAGGTGCGAGCGGAGCAGCGTGTGTGTTCGGAGGCAGCCGTGTTTTGTACCGCTGCTCTCCGTCCCGACAACTTTCTGCCGGGCCAGTAGCGCAGCACGGCACTAGACAAACCACCCACACGTAAACCCGAGTCAACAACACTGACCAGAGGCATCGAAACGCGAAGCCGCTGCGCTTTCTGCTCTCATCTGGCAGCGGCGGGGAAAACAAACACGCTACATTGGTGTAAAACAGTGTTCGGTTTTATGGTAAACACGGAGCAGAACTAGGCTTAACAGCGGTGCTGTGAGGTGGGCTTAGTAAAGCTGTCCATGCCGTGCAGTAGCATGCCCATTCGTTTCTTTTACTTCATCTTATTTGATTTTTATAAAGACCAGATTAACTTTTACAAGATCTAGCTACATATTATTGTAATTCAACGGCACTTTTTTAAAAATTTATTTTCATGGGATATTCAATCCTCAAAAAAAGAAGTGTGGATCTACTTTTTGTTTGGAAGAACAGGAAAAATAAGAAGGCGGAATTTAGACAATTGAAAGAAATCGTTCCTTGACGGGCTGTTACGGCACAGCACGCAGGACATTTAAATATAGTCGCCGTCTGAAAATGGCGCCGAATGTGAAACGAAAACTAATTTAAAAAAAAAATCAGAAGTCGGCCCCTTCCCGCGCGCACATGAATTAAAACGTGGCTTACCTATTCTACTGTTACCATCAATGGGGAACAAATGCTGCAGAAATCCGCCGGATCGCTATATTCCGTACATTGGCTGACGAGGCAGCGCTGCACACAAGAGACGCACGCTTTGTTGTGCCGGAGGTGCCCGACGCTCGTAAAGAGGCGGAGTCTCACGCACAACACAGCAGTTAACGCACGGACCAGTAGGCTCCTCAAACCAGTCCGAGAGTTTTACCCTCATGTTAGCTGATGTGAAACACATATGATATAATTAAACGCTATAGTCAGCGTGACATCATAGAGTCCTCTTGGCTGCTGAAACACACACACAGGTAGCAGACGCTTAATCCATAGTGCTGGATGATATGGAAAATGTTATTTTCACTATAACCGCAAAGAATTTTACAGGATATCAGTATGCATCAATATGTGCCTAAACAGTATACAAACTGGGCTTAGGGTCATCATGATGAACTGGTTGTTAATGTAAAGTCCATCCATCCATTATCTAAACCGCTTATCCTGCTCTCGGGGTCGCGGGGATGCTGGAGCCTATCCCAGCAGTCATTGGGCGGCAAGCGTGGAGACACCCTGGACAGACCGCCAGTCCAATCACAGGGCCGTTTGGTAATGTGAAATACAATATCAAATCAAAAAGTAGTTTTCAAATAATATTAATCAAATTTCCAGACCTTATTTTGTAAAAAAAAGGTAATAGATTTCCCCCCCTTTTTCCTCCCAACTGTACTTGGCCAATTACTCTATTTCCCGAGCTGTCCTAGTCGCTGCTCCACCCCCTCTGCCGATCCGGGGAGGGCTGCAGACTACCACATGTCTCCCCTGATACATGTGGAGTCGCCAGCCGCTTCTTTTCACCTGACAGTGAGGAGTTTCACCAGGGGGACGTAGCGCGTGGGAGGATGACGCTATTTCCGCCTGTTCCCACTACCCCCCCTGAACAGACGCCTCGACCGACCAGGACACATCCGGCTTCCAGTTCTCAGACACGGCCAATTTGGTGTGTACGGACACCGGATGTAACACGGGGATTCGAACCAGAGATCCCCGTGTTGGTAGGCAACGGAACAGACCGCCACGCCACCCGGACGCCCAGGATTAATGGAGTCTTGTCATCTTTAATTTAGGCAACAGAATTTGGTATGATGATCCGGCAATATCTGCATTTAATTCCAGATACAGTACCAGTGAAAGAAGATGAACACTTATGTTGTACTATTATTGCCCTGCCCTATGCTTTCATACAACTTTTTATCCCCCTTGCATCACAAATAAGATTACCTCGGTCCAATCCACAAATCCTACCACCTCATGGCCTCCTGACTATCCATCCACCCTTCCTCTAAAGAGAAAACAAAATTACCGACAAACTCGTGGTCATGTTGGTGTAATACTTACACTGCTCCTCACTACGGACTCTCTGGCAAGAATACAGCCAGACTAAACTCGCTAAACGGTTGGCTAACGGGTCGGACCCTTTGGTCGACTGGTTAGCACGGTCGCGGGCGACTCAGGTTCACATCCCGACTGCGGCGGTTCCCGGCTGGCCCCCTGAATTCACTACATTTCGAATTCGGGGGTCAGCCGGGACGCGAACCCGGGGCGACTGCGCTAACCAGTTGACTAAAGGGTCCGACCCGTTAGCCAACCGGCTAGCGAGTCTACTCCTTCATGATCATTACACTACCACCACCACCCCCTCCTTCGGGAAGCGCCATACCAGCTCCCTCATGCCTCGGGGTGCATGTGCTTCCGATGGCCTCATGGTCTCACCCTCCCGCTTCTGACACCAATGTAGCGAATTCAGGGGGCAGCCGGGAAGCGGACCCGGAATGCTCTAGCCAGTCAACTAAAGGGTCCGACCAGTTAGCAAAGGTCTAGAGAGTCTAGTCATCCGTGGTCGTTACAATACAAAGATGACATGTGTTGGCACAACTCCCCGTCTAGAAACAGGAGGGAAGTACAAAGGGAGCGACGGCACTTCTCCTGGGAGCGCCTGGCTGTCTTCTTCCCAGTCAGCCACCCGGGGCCTTCATAAACACAGCATGAAGATGACGCTCATAACCCTGCACCAGTCACCATGTCGACACACAGCGCCGTACTCTGCATCTGCCCAGCCTCACGTCAACCACCTCACTTCATCAACGATGCCGACCAAAACAATCACATACAATAGACCTTAATATAAAACTAAACACACACACACACACACACACACACACACACACACACACACACACACACACGATGTCTTTATGGTCCCCAAAATGGTCTCCGCCCATCTGCCTGACCCCATTAGTGCCGTACGGCTCATAGGGAGGCGGGGGAGGGAGGTAAGGGGGGTTCATTATCTTCCCAACGACACAGGGTTAGCCACCATCACCTTCGTCTCCCACAGCCATGTCCAGACTGCAGCCCTGTGCACTGCAATGCCAAACGCCTCCTCCGGACATGTTCCCCGATCCAAAGCTCATTTGAGAAATACAACTAAGTGCCACCGTGGTGCTCAAGCTATAATAACTAAAACAGAAATATAGAGAGAGGTCAGAGCGAAAAAAAAGAAAGAGGAAATAAAACTCATTTTGTTTTTCCTAGCGCGGCCAGGGTGGCATTGGATGATGCAGTTTAGACTGTGACCAAACATCACTTCACACAGTAATCAATTCCAGTGGTGTTATTCATTCACCATGGGATATCACACTAACGAGAGGTCTAATTAAGGCCAGCCACATGCAGACAGAATGTGGACTGGAGTGGGTGCAGTTATTATGAATGATTTGTTTACTATTGACAGCGAAAGAGAAAGAGAGAGCACGCACGTGTGCGAGAGAGAGAGAGACAGAGACAGAGACAGAGAGAGAAGACCAAAAGAAGAGAAAGACTATGAACTAAATACACCGCTGCCAGTTGCCAAGGAAGCCCGGCCTTCCCTGTCCCTGATGCAAGGAGCAGGTGTTGAGCTGGGCCCTGGAGAAAGAGAGAGAGAGAGATGGAGTGCAGAAGGGAGGAGAGGAGGAGCAGCATTCATACACAGACTGTCCCCAGAGACGGTGACAGACTGCAACCACAGACTTTTGAGACGGGCTAGGCAAGCGCACGCACACACACACACACACACACACACACACACACACACACACACACACACACACACACACACACACACACACACACACACACACACACACACACACACACACACACACACACACACACACACACACAATCTCTCTCTCTCTCTCTCTCTCTTTCTGTGCCCCCTTTTCAGTCTCTTCCTCTGTCCTTCTCGCTCACACAAAAAAACCTTTTGCACACAAAATGCAAAATATAGGGCAGCACATGAACACATGGAGTATGTTTGTTTTGAACATCTTTATCCCTCCCTGGCTCCACGGCCGAGTGATTATATAATGTCCCACACCCCTCCCGCCCGAATTATCTCCCTTCCACTTTGCTCTCTTCACCACTGCATCTGGGTACAAATCAGACACTGCACCGTTTCCATCCTGTGTGGAAAACAACACGTGCGGCTTTGAACCTGAAATGTGGGCGGCACAGCTCCGAGTTATGATGGAGGCATGGTTTAAGTTCATATGATGGAGGCATGGTTTAAGTTCATATGATGGGGCATGGTTTAAGTTCATATGGTGGAGGCATGGTTTAAGTTCATATGATGGGGCATGGTTTAAGTTCATATGATGGAGGCATGGTTTAAGTTCATATGGTGGAGGCATGGTTTAAGTTCATATGGTGGAGGCATGGTTTAAGTTCATATGATGGGGCATGGTTTAAGTTCATATGATGGAGGCATGGTTTAAGTTCATATGGTGGAGGCATGGTTTAAGTTCATATGGTGGAGGCATGGTTTAAGTTCATATGATGGGGCATGGTTTAAGTTCATATGATGGAGGCATGGTTTAAGTTCATATGGTGGAGGCATGGTTTAAGGGCCCTTTCCTCGTGCTTGGGATTCTAAGCTCTCAGAAGCACTCGCGGAATAGATGGTAACAAGCACATCAATATTCATTGTGCTCCATTATGCTATGAAGAATTCATGAAGCAGGGAATGTTCAACGTTCCTGCCTGGCAACAGCGATGGTGGCTCTGCAGACCTTCCCTTTAAAAGGCCAAGCTGGGACCCCCCCCCAACAGAGACTCCAGAACATACAATTATATTTTTCATTAAAAGACCAAAAGCAGTTTGGTTCGGTCAGTTTCTTAGGTAGAACAACATTTTGAGGTCAGTAGAACTACCGTTAATGTCCACACTCAAAGATCAAGCTATGAGAGAGAGAGTGCCAGTGTGAAGCATGGTTTCTAGGCGATCAGGCATGTAATACACAAGATATGTAGAGGCCAGACGCTTAACGGTTTCCCGCGTCCTCCTCCGTGCACCTTTTGTTCATAGTGCACATAGTGCATGAGCGTTTTTGTTTTTTTGTTTTTTATAATCCGCTACTGCACGCAAGCATCATTTTGGTTTAGGTTGCCACCTAGTGGGGAACTATAGCAACTGTTATGGATTACATTTTATTAACACGTTAACGTTTCGTCTCAAGAGTCCGTGGGGGGGGGGGGGGGATTGAGTGAGGAGGCACAAAACAACACATTATATTAGGTATTAAACGTTACTGAACAATAATAAAAACAAGCGTTATATCACTTGTGTGCTGACTATTTTCCAGCATATCATGTCTTCAGTATATATTCTTGCTCTTGAAATTAAGCATTATTTTTTTAAAGGAATAATCTTAATGTCATTTAAATTGTTCAACATTATCGCTCGCTATGAGAGGACTGAAATCCCCGCCAGTTATCATCTATTAAAACACGGAGCTGCAATGCATGCTGGGGCAGCAAGTGTTCAAAGCAGATAAAGACGTCTTGGCCTCCAGAGGCCTCAGGCAAAAAGTACAGCCGCTACCACTCCCAACCCCTCCCCTCCAAAAAACAAACATTGATGGACTCATTTAAAAAGGCTAACGTGTCATAAGCTCAACCCACGGATCCAATTGTTAAAGGAACTACAACTATTTTAGGGTGATTTAGGTAGCTAGGATATCGTTTCGGTTACCAGAATTCAACGTATCGAGGAAGCCATATGAGTGTAAATACATTTCCAGACTCTCAACTTCCCGTTGCGTGTTCAGGATTTAAGCAAAGGGTGCAGCTTGTTGCTTCTTTATTTTTTGGCAATCTGACCTAAAGTGTGGATTATTAACTCAGGTTGATGGACCCTGATTTCCTTTAGGAAGAAGTCCAAACAGGCCCACCTACAGTGGAGGCATGCATATGTGTGTGCAAAAGATACAGAGGAAACCTGCAAATGTTGCAAGCACAACCGAGGGAGAAGGATATAAGACTGAAATCATCATTAGTCCCCATGTGTTTACGCAGAACAACTTCAGAGAATCGTTTCATTAACATACACGGACTGTTTCTCTGGAGGCGAGAGCGCGGGCGTTGGATGACATGGAGTTTGCTCGTATGCATTATAAACTGTACTGTAATGCACGTCCCATTTTTTACAAACGATATACTTCTGATGAAATAAAGCTGTTCTCCCCAGCCCAAAACCATGTGGAGTGCGATAATCTACTTATATCACACAAAAATAACAGTTTGTTACTTGACAATAATAAAAAAAATGTTTTCAGTTTTCATACAAGTGAAATGTTGCTTCATACTCACAGTATAGTATATACACACATGTCCACAGAGGGCCGATGCAGTCCGGACCATGCGGGACACCCGGTCCAGGTGGGAGAGGAGAGAACATGATAAGTCAGTGTTGTGACATGCAAGAGGTAAATAAGGTAATCATGATTTTCTTTTTTTATTCATTTTCCCATTTTCATTTCAAGCATATGAGAAATAGGCCATGGGGCAACAAGGGTATACTTGGTGGTATGAGATGCAAAGTCGACAGCGCACTAAAACAGATACGCAGAGACGAACCAGGAGAATAGAGAAGGGGGATTATTTGGCGTTATAACCTGCTCGATGGCGATGGGCTGAAACGCGCGCGTGCACACCCAAAAGTTTGGTTAAGGCAGTGTAATCAGGCGGTTAATGGCAGACACTCATCCTATGTGAGCATGGTAGCATACAAACATTACGCACGGCATGTTTGTATGCTATATTACGCACAGCACAGCTGCACTGAATCTAGACAATATTGGCCAACGACGGCTGTGACGTGAAGGCTGCTTACCCTTTTCCATTCACAACATTTGCGGACATTCGTGGTTATTTTAACACTTTTCCCCCCCTGTCTACCAACATCCATATTTGTTATTTCCTGCACACAGAAAGCAGACATATCTCTGACCTGGCCGTGGTGAACATCGTAATCCCTGTAGACGCAGACTAAACTGAAGCCGGTGAACTCTGACAGAGCCATCGGTCGGTGGGGGGGGGGGGGTCCAAATGACTTGCTGGACTGAAATAAAACAGTATTTTTCACCAATTGTGAGTCCTACCTGTGAGTGCGGTCGGATCCTTTTTGTGTTTCCTCTCAATCCGGTGCCATCACTGCGGTGGTTTCCCCTTTCACCAGGTTGGCCGATGTCGGTGTGAAGGGAGGGAGGGGGGTGAAGTGCAGCGCTGACGCAGCCGCAATGACGGGGCAAGTGGGGGGGGGGGGGTGCCGCTGTAGAGAGGCGCCGCGAGCCGACGCGGAGTGTCAGGAGCAGCAGTAGACACGTTTGTGGGTGGTGGTCTCTCTGGTGTGCGTGTCAGGGGGTTTCTTTTCTTTTAACACCCATATTATATCGGCCACCTTTGAAAAGCAGGTGTCGTCTCCCTGTCCGAGGTCTGCTACCTTATGTTCACCTGAATCCATGACGTCAGGTGGTGGCGCTTGTGGAACTTGTAGTCCAATTAAGGACCCTTTGTATGCCACTTTTTTACTATTTCACTGTTGCACGCGTCAGATACTGTAGCCTCCAGACAATTACATTGCATAGCTAGATCTCACAGGTTATGATGTGGTTTTTTTCACTTCCTTTCACTGTCAACTGTATCTATACCTGCAGGCATTTGATTACCTGAGATCCGACCGCCCACAGTCCTCCCACCTTGCGGGGGAGAGAGTAACATCTGCATGGGGCATCTGTCTCAGTATTAGCCCCCAGAGGGCAGTGTTGGCAAACATCCAGTAGACAATCATGAAATAGATACGGGTCATTATTATAGATAGATAGATAGATAGATAGATAGATAGATAGATAGATAGATAGATAGATAGATAGATAGATAGATAGATAGATAGATAGATAGATAGATAGATAGATAGATAGATAGATAGATAGATAGATAGATAGATAGATAGATAGATAGATAGATAGATAGATAGAATAAAAAAATACTGTTGTTGTAGGCCTATAATAAAAAATGCGCCCCCCCCCCCCCACACACACACACATTATCATGCCCAGCAGCCAGGATCCACCCAATTTGCGGTTAAGAGACAGCTGGGGCCCCCTGGGAAAGATAAGAGCAACCGTCTTCACACTCACACACACACACACACACACACACACACACACACACACACACACACACACACACACACACACACACACACACACACACACACACACATCCTCGCAAAATCTATCATTGTGGGGCCCCTCATTGACTACATTCATTCCCTAGCCCTTAACCCTAACCTTAACCGCACTAACTATATGCCTAACCTGAACCCTTACCCTATACCTTAACCCTTACCCTATACCTTAACCCAACCATAATTCTAGCCTTCACCCTAAAACCAAGTCCTAACCCTAAAATAGACCCTTTTCCTTGTGGGGCCATTTTATGGGGCCCCACATGTGGTTTCTGTTTTTTCTATAAAAACGAGTACACACACACACACACACACACACACACACACACACACACACACACACACACACACACACACTGAGGTCATGTGCAGGATTGTTGTGTTTTCCCTCCTAGACGCTCGACCGGCAGCGCAACGTAATGTGCTGAGTCGTTTTAACCCCACAAGAAGAAGTGCGCACTTTATAGAAGTGGTGTCGCGCACATCTGTGGCAGCTGAGAGCGCAGCGAGTATGACGATGATCGCGTTTTGAAATGCTCCCCGGTGTGTGTGCGCGCGCGCGCGCGCGTATGCGTGTGGGGAGCAGGGAGGAGGTCCGCAGGCAGCACGGGCGCTGCGCTGAAGGGTCCCGCGCCGGCTCCTGACCTGACTATGGCCGATAAGGGTCCGTTCTTAACCTCGTGTATCATTTTCTACCTGTCGATCGGAGCGGCAATATTCCAAATTCTGGAGGAGCCGAACTGGGAGGCGGCCAAATCCACATACACCCAGGAGAAGCATAGGATTTTACAAAAGTATACATGTTTGACCGAGGACGACCTGGAAGACATTTTGGAGGTACGAGAGAGGTATCATTTCCCTGACAGCTCCGTCATCTCAACAGTAGGACTTTACAAAATACAACATTTGACAAAAATCAGTAATGTCTGTATGGGCTTAAGAATTGGCACTGAGCGTAAATAAGGTCTACATCATGAAGAATAACTGCAGCAATCATGATCTAAACCAATTAAACCAAAACTACTTCAACTGTATGGGTAAGAATGACGTGTAAAACTTCTCGTTTTGTGAAGCTGATAACTCAATACTAAGTCATTGTTACTCTGTATAGACCTGCATTGTGCAGACGCTGCATGTCTGCACACATCACAACCGGTTCTGCTGGTTGGGAATAGGAAACAACTTTCATAGCAGGTCAACGGCAGATCATAGCAACCCAAAGCCTATGTCCCGTGCAAGTCAGTACAACAGAAGCATCAAGAAATGCCATAATAGAAGGCAATCCAACACGATGGCGTGCTTCACCTGAGGGAGTGTCACTTCCTGCCCACTAAGCACATAATGAAAGGCTGAATATTTGTACAGGGTGTGTTTCAGGCTTCGTGGTGGTTTAAAGTGGGTGCTAGCTGTGAGTGTGATAAAATCAAACTCAGTGAGCGCATTGCTGCCGCGGGAGTTATGGTTTGTGTCACACCGTTTGGAAAGTGAGTGTTTCTGGACTGTTTTTCTAGGTAGTGTCAGAGGCTGCCGGCCAAGGCGTAACCATCACAGGGAAGAATCATATCAAAACCTGGGACTGGTCCAACTCGGTCATCTTTGCTGCCACGATCGTCACTACTATAGGTTTGTATACGATGGGATAAGATAAGATATCATTTATTAATCCCTGCGGGGGACTTTATCATCTGCATTCAACCCATCCCAACACACACACACACACACACACACACACACACACACACACACACACACACACACTGGAAGCAGTGGGCAGCTGCAGTGCCCGGGGACCAACTTCAGTTTTTCTTTCCATCGTCTTGCTCAGGGGCACAGACAGGAGTATTAACCCTAACATGCATGTCTTTTTGATGGTGGGTGAAACCGGAGAACCTGGAGGAAACCCACCGCAGACACAGGGGGAACATGCGAACCCAGGACCTTCTTGCTGTGAGCCAAAAGTGCTAACCGCTAGGACACCATGCTGAATAATGCCTCTATGGCACTAAAACAACCAACACCTGAGTATTGGTTGGGGGCATGGTATATTGCTGAGTATAGAACATTTCATCCATCCATCCATCCATCCATTATCCAAGCCGCTTACCCCAATTGGGGTCGCGGGATGCTGGAGCCTATCCCAGCAGTCATTGGGCAGACACCCTGGACAGGCTGCCAGTCCATCACAGGGCCCACACACACACACACACACACACACACACACACACACACACACACACACACACACACACACACATTAACACCTAGGGACCATTTCAGTACGGCCGATTCACCTGACCTACATGCCGTTGAGCTGAGGGAGGAAACCAGAGCACCCGGAGGAAACCCACACAGACACGGGGAGAACATGCAAACTCCACACAGAGGGAGACCTGGGATGGCCCCCAAGTTTGGATAACCCCGGGATTCAAATCCAGGACATTCTTGCTGTGAGGCGACCCTGCTAACCACTGCACCACCCAAGTATAGAAAATGCATTTAATGAAAACTAATTGACTCAGATGATGTATAACTCCGTCACGTGCAGTTATTTGTTGGCGGTGAACAGTAGTTTGGACAGGTTGCAGGACGTGGGTTCAGTCATTTCACACTGTAAATGCAGCCTGCTTTGTCAGAGGGAAACTGACATCTGGATGAACATGTCTCTCACATTTTGCAGGGTATGGCAATGTCGCTCCAAAGACCATTAATGGCCGTGTGTTCTGCATCATGTACGGTCTTTGCGGGATCCCGTTGTGTCTGGTGTGGATAAGTGAGCTGGGCTCATTCTTTGGCGACCGTGCTAAACGTTTGTCACAGATTCTGATCCGTAAAGGCATCGCAGTGGTAAGAACCCCAACTCCAAACTGAAGTCCGATCTTTGAAACAGCTTTGTGTTCATCGCACAAAATAGTAGGGAGATGTTATTTTATTCATGCAACTGTGAAATGAGAGAATATAACTGTGATACATTATAGGTGTATTTTTTTTCTCCTTCTGTCAGAAAAAGGTCCAGTTTATCTGTACAGCCCTCTTTCTTTTATGGGGGCTGTTTGTGCACCTGGTGATCCCCCCAATTATTTTCATGTCTCTGGAAGGCTGGAGCTACCTGGAAGGCCTCTATTTCTCCTTCATCACCCTTACCACTGTTGGCTTTGGAGACTATGTAGCGGGTACGGTTGAATTAAACATGGTGGATTAAGCATGTGCTCTGTTCTTTGGAGATCACTCATTAACCATCAGGTTTTGTTTGATTTAGTATTTTACAACCACGGCATGTCAGAGCATTCACTGTCATTTCAGGTGTCAATCCAAACATTGAGTACCCGAGTTTGTATAGGGTCTTCGCGGAGCTGTGGATCTACATGGGCCTGGCCTGGCTTTCGCTGTTCTTCAGCTGGAACGTCCACATGGTGGTGGAGGCCCACAAAGTGCTGAAGAAAAGGAGGCATAAGCCCAAACTCCATTTGGAGAAGCAACCCCAGCCAGCAGAAGAGATGCACAGCCCAGAAGCACGACCCACAGTCATTGACATCTTCAAGTTCCTTTCTGAGAACGAGGACGACTACAGCACTGTTATCAAGGGGATTGGAGAGTCAGCCAAGAAGAGGAGCCTCTCCGACAGCGCCAATCGCTCTAAGAGTTGTAGTGACATCTTGGCCACCAACATCCAGACTCTGGATCATTCTCCGCGGCGGAGACGCAAATTCAGTATCAGCGAAATGTTCATCGACGCAAAGGCAGCCCCGGACTGTAACGTAAAAGCAGAAGAAGGCCTTTCACTTATCCTGGACAGCGACAAAGACCGTAAACTGAGAGAATGTCTGCTTCTATGTGAGGAGGATCAGGACAGCTGTGTGTTTGACTCAGAGAAGGAGTACAGCATCAGCTGTGAACCTGATGAAGACCTCAAGGAAGAGGAAGGTGTTCAGGGTCCGGGTAGTGGGGGAACCAGGTTTACCATATCCAAGGTATCAGAGGGAGATCTGATTACAGATAAAGATGAAGAGGGGTAAATGATTGAGAATAATATATTAAATATGTTGTGGAGTCGTGGAACCATGTCGATTAAGTTAGTTGTTGTGATAAACTTGATCGCGAACTTGTCCTTTATCTGTGGAGTAATCTGTAGGAGGCATATTTGAATGATGGTATGTAATGAACACCAGCTTTAGTAGCAGCCCTTGCCCCCTAAATGCTGACAAATATCAATATGACATAAAGTAGGCAGTGTAAGATGCATCATTCTACACAAGCCAGGTTGTTCTGTCAAATGATTCCTTACTTTGAAAATGCTTTTTTTGTTGATACTGTCTATTCATCTTTAGGCACTCTAAATGGGCACATTCACATTACAGATGACATGTTATTTTCAGATCACAGTGAATTAAGATTTTATATATATATATATATATATATATATATATATATATATATATATATATATATATATATATATATAAACACGGATACAGGAAAAAAGATTTTAATGCATAGCAGTACAGGCCTGTTTCGTGCGCCTTGCACTCATCAGCTGCTAATATTCCGCTCCTCATTAGTCAACACCATTGATGGTTTTGGAAAAAAACGCTATATATATATATATATCCATTCATCCATTATCCAAACCATTTATCTTGCTCTCAGGGGATGCTGGAATCTATCCCAGCAGTCATTGGGTGGCAGGTAGGGGGACACCCTGGACAGGCCATCACAGGGATGGATATATATATATAAACTCAGCACAAAAAGTAAGGAAATTTGTGTTTGGTAGATTATTTCTTTGTTGTAAAAATGCTTCTTGGCAATAAATCTTATATCAGGCACCTGATTGTCAGCACCTGGGGTACCAGAAGCTCAAAACAAGAGTCAATAGCAACAGCAAAATAAGCTGTTTGGCATTGGCAGAGAAGATTTGGCAAATTTTTCATGGGCGCAACTCACATACTCAGCTCTGCTGCTCATCCCACAAATGCATGTTCCTTACAAATGTGGTGCCATTTAAAAGGGAAATAAACAGGCTTTCCAACGGTATAAGATTTATTGCCAAGAAGCATTGTTACAACAAAGAAATAATCTACCATACACACATTTCCTTACTTTTTGTGCCAAGTATATATATATATATATATATATATATATATATATATATATATATATATATCCCTTTTTTTCTCCCCAATTATACCCGTCCAATTACCCTATTTTCTGAGCCATCCCGGTCACTGCTCCACCCCCTCTGCGGCTCTGCCGACCCGGGGAGGGCTGCCGACTACCACATGCCTCCTCCAATACATGTGGAGTTGCCAGCCGCTTCTTTTCACCTGACAGTGAAGAGTTTCACCAGGGGGATGTAGTGCGTGAGAAGATCACGCTATTACCCCAGTTCCCCATCCCCTCCGAACAGGCACCCCGACTGACCAGAGGAGGCGCTAGTGTAGCAACCAGGGCACATACCCACATCCGGCTTCCCACCTGCACACACGGCCATTTGTGTCTGTAGGGACGCCCAAACAAGCCGGAGGTAACACAGGTATTCGAACTGGCGATCCCCATGTTGGTAGGCAATGGAATAGACCGCTATGCTACCCAGACTTAAGGTTATATTTTCATCATACTGTGACCCTACAGCAATGCATTTTCACAGGAAATTCGATTACATCTCACTTAAAATGTTCACTGATCTAAATCAGTGAAAACGTTTTATTAATTCACTGACAACTTCACATCACAGGGCAGGGCTTTACGGCAGCTCTTGCCGATGAACAGCGTTCCTCCACAGGGAGCAGCTACAGAGGAACCAGTCATTTCAACACCACCTTTGGTATACACCTGAGTCATCTGTGATAGCTCAAAGTGAATGTTAAGGAAACCTGATCTGCAAATGAAAATAATAAATTATTATATTTAATTTTTCTAAAAAAAAGAAAAAGGGGTAGGTAGGGGGGACTAACTTCAGAGCCAAGTGGATCTTTGGGATCATTTATACTGAACCTGATGCCATTCACAGCTCGATGACAACCAAACCATGATTCATGTATGTGACGGTCCAACCATCGTTATTGCCACAAAATGACCCAACAGCCATAGCTTGGTTGAAAACAATATAATCATGAGGCCCCACGATCTTCTCTCCTGTAGAAAATGTGATTAAGCAGATCAAATTCAACATTATTATAGGGTTTACCAGCAAAAACTCATTTCGTTTAAGTGTATGTTTACTCTTTTTTCATTGCTGTAAATCGGTTGCCAAATAAATTTGCAGAATCTCTAAGATCTATATCTGCGGTACACCTTCGAGTTACATAAGAGAGCTCGTTGGTGTTTCTGCCACACTTACGATTCCCACCAGACCTCAGAAACAGGCTGACCCCTGCACCTCCTCTTGTGCACCACACTGCACGGCAATGCTAACAAGCAAGCAGGTCCATCTTTCACATTAGCAAGGTATTAGTACAATTAATATGCACATTTGGATAGTTGGAGTAGACCTAAAAAGATAATAGTCAGGGTTGGTAAACCGCATGTAACAGATCTAATGAGATTTGACGTGGGATAGACCCGATGTGGCTAACAAATTGATTGTTGACTGTTCAAACCGATTAACTGTTTAAACTGATTGATTAGCTATTTGATAACAATAGCTGCACTTAAACACAAGCCTACTTGTTCTGATAATTGTACTTATAACACTGAATCTAAAATGAAAGACTAGCGTACATCCATTTGTTTTACTGATGAGAGGAAAAAAAAACAATGAACGTGTTTACTTTGCCTAAATGCACTTATTTCTGTCTCATTTATAAAGTATTTGAAATGTCTATGATGTTTTACTGATGAGAGGAAATAAAAATGAGACTGTTAACTCCGCCTTGACATTTATTTGGTCTCATTTATAAAGTATGTAACATGTGCGTATGTTTTCAATAACACGTGCCTAAAGCCAAGGTGTGATTTATCAAATGTACATGTTTCTGAAACGTCAGGTTTACCTAAGATAACATGAGGTGATGTGGAAATGGCAGTGAAAATGGTCAGGAGCGTTCACTTACACACAAATTCGCTCTTTTCACGTTTTATAGATAAGGCCTATTGTGAATTGGGTCACGATGGCTTGTCATTTTTAAAAAGTGGGTCCCCAGGAAAAAATAGTTTGGGAACCACTGCTGTAAATGATATACAGCAAAATGATCGAATCCAATTATTGTATGTAGCTTAATGTGACCTAACACACACACACACATACATATACAAATCAACCCACATTCTTGTACGCACAAATTCTAGACGATTTTGGTTTAACTTTTCAAACAATGATTAAAAAACAAGACATGACCTGAAATTTTTAAAAAAAAATCGCTTCTATGCATCCTATGCCTTTGCGTTTGTGCACTACCAGTTGACACCTATATGTCCTATCGGACTTTCTGCTGTCGCCTGCTGACTAGATCCTTGCTTGTGTTGTATTAACTCTCAGATGGAAGTCGCTCAGATGGACAAAAGCGTCTGCTAAAGGACATTGTAGCATTGTGACCTTTTGTTAGGTGAAATATTTTAAGACAGGAACCAAGTGGCCACCACCCTCATGTCTCTGGACTGCAGTAAACCACATTACACTGACAAAAACCACGGAGGATGGTCAGAAAATGCAACTGCTCTTTGGAAAAATAGCTCTCATTTGTAGCGTAGACCCCCTCCACCTCAACAAGAGCAACATTACTCGTGTGGAGAGAGGGAGACGGTAAGTGAGAGACAAAACAAAAAGACGGTCGGAATAAAAACCTGAAAGAGCCAGTGTGTGATTCATGGTGTCACAGCCGAGCTGAACATAACTGTGATGGAGGTCATGGGTAATGGCTTTCAGGTGCATAATATAATGATATATACCTTTGGAGGCATGGAGGTCTTTAGGAGAGGCAGCAGTAGAGTTTTTAACCAGACCATTTAACACAATCTTGGAAAGTGAGAGGGTGCCTGTGGAGTGGAGAAGAAGTATACTGGTATGGGTTTTCAGGAACAAGGGCGATGTGCAGACTTACAGCAACACCAGAGGTATAAAGTTGATCAACCACAGCATGAAGATATGGGAAAGAGTAGCGGAAGTGTAACTGACCAATAACTGCTTTCTGTCTTTGCGTTGTGTAGTTGAGCGAGACCCATACACCCAAGTTGGAGATCTGTGGGGTTTATTTTTCTTCCAAGGAAAAATCAGTTGTCATGGTAATGGAAAACTCCCACCAATGTAATATCAGCAGGGCCATAGTCAGCCTATGAAAAGGGTTGGGGTTTGTCTTTTCCCCAAAAGTGGTTCTTTTTATTCCAAGTACAGGATACCTTGTGCAAGTTGGCCAGAAAGTAGTTCAGTATCTTGAATACCGGTGAACAGTGTATGATTATTGATATGCACACAGCTTGTTTGTGCAGACAGGGCTGTCAGAGAGTAGCTGCTCGGCCTGCCCTGCAGCCTGCTGTCAGCCCGTCTAACCAGCAGAAGAAGGGGGGCTGACAGCATGGGAGTGGAGAGGACGCAGAGGAGGAGCCAGGACAGATGACAGATAATACAGGAGCCTCACTACTCGTGACACACTTGCCACTCACTATTTGGTACAGAGATCGATGCAAGATCACCCAGAAAGATAGGATGAGGAGAGACAGGTAGCAGGTGTGTCCATTCATGTCTTATAAAGAACAAGAGAGGCACACTCCCCCCGTCTTTCACTGACACATGACGCTAAAGGGGGGCTGTTGTGTCACTTTGCACAAAATCTGAAGGACAAAAAAAATTCATAACTCAAGTAGAAGAGGGCCTCCTTTCATTACAATCGTATGAGGAGCATGGCACGGTCAACTCTGAGTAAGTCATCTTCACTTTTTTAAAAACCTGGCTTATTCATTCATCTTTGTGGAAGTGCCCAGTGGCGATGGTGTGATATGGATGGTTTGTTATCTGTTTCGTTAGAGAGAATTGCGTTTTATCATGCCAAATTGACAGTGTAAATATTCTTTTATAAGTGCAACGGTTTCTAGATTAGGATATTTCTATCCTTTGTCACATATTAATTGTTGTATATGACTTTGGAAGAGGGAGAATATGAAATTGAACTTTTGCTCACCTGAATATGATGGGAATGATAGGAAACACTATTCACACCTTTCCTTTTATTTTCAAGTTTCCAAGCTGTAATTTCTAAATCATGATTTTATGCTCACAAGTGTTAGCACCATGTGAGCGGTGCGGGGAGATAAGATGGCAGCATGCAGCTCCTGCTGGTTAAACCTGGTCAACTGGTCTGTTGACTCTCTGGCTGCAGGTACTTTATGCATGAGAAGGCACGTGGTGGTTTTTCCAGCATGAAATGATGGTTTATGAAAGCAAAAATATAGATTCTCTTTGATATACAATAGGAAAAAAAAAAATTTTTTATTCATACTTTCGCATCGAAAAACATAAATTCAAATAGTGGTTGTGCAAAATCCATTATTTTGATTTACATGATATGTTCCTTTTTGTAACCACAGAAAGCTGAATCAGTTCATCTGGATACAACCTTTATTGGGAGAAACGTTTCATCGCTCATATCTAAATTGACTGCAGGTGTCCCCACCCTTATGAATAATACAGTGGCATAACAAGCGAAACCAGCGATAGGTTTCATATGCAAATTGTCGTGAGCATTAACTAGAGTTTCAATGGCCATGTGTACTATTCGCAGAGGATTGGGGAATAGTTGCAATCACAGCACTGTATGATGGCGACAGATGTATTCTTAGCCCCCCCCCCCCCAGTTCAGGGATGGCCGTTCCCTCTTAACATAGATAGTCTCTTTGACTCCCCATTCAAACCAGCGCTCCTCCCTATCAAGAATGTGCACATGCTCATCCTTGAAAGAGTGGCCACTGTCCTGTAGATGGGTGTAGACTGTGGAGTCCTGGCCTGACGTGTTAGCTCTCCTGTGTTGTGCCACCCTCTTGGCCAGTATCCGTTTGGTTGCCCCGATGTAGAAGTCACTGATTCAACTTTCTGTGAGTGCTTTACCTGGATTATTGAGCATGCATTAATACACTCCTTTTTGTAATGTTCATCAGGAGCTAGGACCCTTTTTGTTGACATGGCCCTTGGGTTCACACTGGGAGCCGTGGGAGGTTGTGTGCTGGGAGCCACAGAGGACCCTGTGGACAAAGTCTTGTCAGTGTTGACCACAAAGAACTCCATGACACCCTTGATGAACGAAGTCCGAATGGTGGGGGCTTTGGGACTGGGCACCCTCATAGGAGCGACCGCGCTGACCACAGCAATGACCTCAGTCGTGGCTGGGGTGATCCTAGCGGCAGCCATAGCCTCAATAATCCTGGCCGCTAGGAGCTGCACCGAGTCCCACACAGACTTCATAATGTTGTGGGCATCAGCCGGATTTGCAGGCGCCTTGGGGACCACACTCAGCGGAGCCACACTCGGAGTCATTATTGAGTGGATCGTGATGAAGTCGGGCATGTTAGGACTGCTCTGGGCGCTGGCCATATTCACCATGATCAAACCGGCCCTGCACTTCTTATTCAAGCTCATTTGGCGGCAAGGGCAGGTATGTTGCGACCCGGTACAAGCAGCCCTCAATGGAGAGAGGGGACAGAAGGACAGAGATGCCAGAGAGAGGCAGCAGAGAGATAGGGTAACCATTCAGTTGGAGCAAAGGATCCTCATGCTTGAAAGGGGAGGGAGGGTGAATGAGCTGGAACACAGGACAGCCTGGCAGGCCGACCGCAGGCAGAGAGACAAGATTGAAAGCGAGAGAAGAGAGAGAGAGGAGGCAGAGATGGAACAAAGAACCACCCAAGAGTGGATCAACGATGGGCTGGTAAAATACGTGGACTTCTTGGCTTTCTCAGGGGCCCCGATGACGATGATAGCCGTAGCCATGTCGGGGTTTGGGATGTATGGTTACGGGGGTCACCAATCTGTGTTCATAGCACTTCTGGTTTTAGTCACACTTATAGCCTACTTATTGTTGAAATCATCCGACTTCAAGTTCTGGATGTTGGCTGGGTGCATGGGATTGCTTGCAACCTTTGTCATAGCGGTTCTGACTTTACACGCTGGACAGGAAGTTGTAACAGCCTCCATGAAGATGCAAGCTGCGGGGGAGCATCAATCCAGGGAGAACATTGGCGCTCGCATGAACTACCGGTCAGCTCTGGAGGCTTTGAACACGGGGGTTTTCATGGCAAAGCTGTGCCAGTTGGGCTTAGGGGCTATGATGGGGGGGGCGCTGGTGAGGCGAGGAGCTGGAAAGGAGAAAGTCATCATCGGGGCAGCTGGGATGGCAGGAGCTTTACTGGTCCTGGTGGAGGCTTTAGCCCCTGTGCTTGGGGACGGGGGGAAATCCGGTGCACTGCTGGGGGCTGTGGGGGCAGCTGGGGTGTCAGTGGGGGCAGCAGCAGCGGTAGCGGGAGGGTGGTCCTCATGGGGGGGCACTTTTGCAACCGTAGTAGGGTTGATTTTAGGAGCGCTTGGTATAGGCAAATTGCATTTTGTTAACATCGGAGTGCAGGTACCCATGGCCTATGTATTTGCGATGACCAAACCATATTGACAGTAGCCACAAAAGGTTTAACATCCCTCAAAGGGTCAGCATATGTGTTACAGAACCAAAAGGACCTTGTGGTGCTAAGGGACCACATGACATCCTGGCTCCAAACTATTCATAGACCTGTCCTCTCAACTAGTTCATTTCTTCCTACAGTACATCCACCGCCAATGATTGCTTGTTCCCTTTCCAATTCATTGCTTTTGTTTACATCACTTTGAAAACCATCTTGTGGTGGAAAATTGAGGCAAACCTGCAACAAGCACACAATTATTTGTATGCAGCAGCTTTATTGACTGTGGTTCACTTTTCAATCATTTTGTTTCTTCAGAAAGTATACTGACACTATTTTGTGGTTTGGACAAACCGTACAGCAAAGCCATTCTGATGAACTGCTACCCAGCTGTGAGCACTAGAACAAGTTGCACAACCTGG
Organism: Lampris incognitus; assembly: GCF_029633865.1. Taxonomy (NCBI): domain Eukaryota; kingdom Metazoa; phylum Chordata; class Actinopteri; order Lampriformes; family Lampridae; genus Lampris; species Lampris incognitus. The sequence goes on along the minus strand of NC_079219.1, from coordinate 33,084,288 downwards.
TCCGACACATCCACATTAAAAACCTCATACATACGAAGAGCAAAGAAAATGTAATGACAGTATCCTGAGCAGTCGGTACATTTATAAGTGTATATATTGCCAAGACATAGTGTCATGACAGAAATACGTTCATTATGTATAAGAATGATGGGGGGGGGGGGGGGAGAGAATGGATCAATAAACAATTTTCTAATGTGATTTGGTCATCACTAACTGGTATGTCCTCTCATTCACCTGTTAACACATATTACACACACACACACATATATATATATATATATATATATATATATATATATATATATATATATATATATATACACACACACAACCAGTCTTTCGCCTTTTGTCATAAAAAACACTTCAACATACTGTCAGTGAACCCATTTGCTAGTAGGATGAGATCTTTCGGCACCATATTGGCCCACTTGACTACCATGGGGTCTACAGCCTTCATTCGTTCCGCCCCCTGCCTATGGAACTCTCTCCCACAAGACATTTGCAACATTGACTCTCTTGCAACCTTCAAATCCCATCTCACAATGTACCTTTTCACACTGGCATATTCAGTCTGATCCACGCTTCACTGAGTTTTGTGCAGATGTTGATTTTATACTGATCTGTTGTATTAACTTTTTATTGTCTACCCTGCTTTATTTTGATTTTATGCTGTCTGATACAGTGCTGCTTGTTAAGGTGTCATTGAGTGCTCTGAAAGACGCCCACAAATAAAATGTATTATTATTATTATATCCTGTAGCGAAAAAGGAGAACTATGATGCTGTACTGCTCTTTCCCTCTTCCACCACTACGTTGTCCTTTATAATAGACGAGATGTAAAAACTCAATAAGGTCTATGCTGCCCTCATGTGGTTTGCTATGGAAATGACATTTAAAAGCACATTGATATTTTCATATCTTCAGTTTCTTCAACGCAACCATTTTCAGTCTCATCAATATTGTCCGAGCTTTTCATTACTGTTCTACAATGGGTTGTATATGCATTGTTCTACCAAAACATAAATAAATAGGCTTCAGGTGTACAAGGTTTTATTAAATCGTGTTCCACAGGGTGTAGAATTGTTGTTGCACATTATTTCTGCAATATTTCAATAAAACTACATAAAAAAAGATTTTGGACTAAGTGGACACAAGTCAATAGAAGCAGCCAGACTGAACCAGAGAATAAATGAATGTTGATCAGGACGGTTCGCCAAATATCCAGCTCATCCATGTACAGTTAGGGTGAGATTTATTACCACAAAGTGCTGGAGGGTTCAGAGGTGGGTTTGGCTGCTGAGGGGTCCTTTGAATAAGACACGGTCTACCATTTTACCTTCATTTCAGTTTTCCCGCACTGGTCCTAATACTACATATTAAAAGCTAAAAGAAGAAAAAAAACATTTGTCATAGGAACGGAAGCTTCCTAGTAATATAATATCACAGCATTATGCAGACTTCAGAACTCTAAATCAGTGTTTTGGACCTGTCTGGTTTTCCTTTTATTTATTTTTAACCCTCCCCCCCTTTTCCCCCTCCCCCAATTGTACCTGGCCAATTACCCACTCTTCCGAGCCGTCACGGTCGCTGCTCCACCCCCCTCTGCCGATCCGGGGAGGGCTACAGACTCCCACGTCTCCTCCGATACATGTGGAGTCGCCAGCCGCTTCTTTTCACCTGACAGTGAAGAGTTTCACCAGGGGGACGTAGCGCGTGGGAGGATCGCGCTAGTCCTCCCAGTTCCCCCCCCCCGAACAGGTGCCCCGACCGACCAGAGGAGGCGCTAGTGCAGCGACCAGGACGTATACCCACATCCGGCTTCCCACCCGCAGACACAGCCAATTGGGTCTGTAGGGACGCCCAACCAAGCCGGAGGTAACACGGGGATTCGAACAGTCGATCCCCATGTCGGTAGGCAACGGAATAGACCGCCACGCCACCCGGACGCTGTGTGGTTTTCTAATGAAATAACGACGATTCCTGCTATAAAGTTATAATAATGAGAACTGACTGCATAATACGTTATGCTTTTCAAAGGAAAATACTGCCTGTTTGTGAGGACACTTGCTGCCTGCTTCCAGCCTGCTCTGCAGCCGGTCTAACCAGTACAAGAGGTGACTGACAGCACGGGGCATGATTGGCAGAAAGTCAATCATGTCCCATGCCAAAAAATGCAGTATATCAAGCCAAAATGATTTTTTTTCATGACATGATAAGCATGCCACTTTTGGTATCAGATTTTAGCCTTGGGTAAAATCTGATAACAGTCCTCCATTTTAGCCTGGTATCGGCCCGATATCGATACCACGTATTGCTATCAATGCATCCCTAGTTTCATAGCTCAGAATTAGAATTATCAGCCATTTAAACACCCTTGGCCCTTCAGTTCACAGATGCAATTTAAAGAAATTAATAACAAAATTTACCTTGGTTTAACAACACATGTATTGGCTGCAATAGGTTTTTCACCTGCTCACAGCAAGTTGTCAGGTTTCAAGTCAATACTTCCTGTATTGTATTGTCATGTGACTCAAAGCAGTCACGTGATAGCCAACCCACTTCAAAGGGAAGGGGTGGCTAGAGGTTGCTGCTGAAAAACAGGGGGTATAACTGCTCGTACCACACACATCTTTGCAAACTTGGCTATCAGGTGAACAGGTAAGAAAATGTGCTTTCAGTTCTACAAGCCCCTTCAAAGGTAGTATGATAGCGTTATCACCAGAAGGGTATTGTAAAGCAAGATTTTTTTGTTTTAGGAAGTTACTAAATTAAGATTTCTTCTTTACACTAAGGGAGTTGTGATGAATGAGAAATGCAAAATGTTGAGACTGGTCTACAATCTACACTATGTTTCATGTACATATGTATGCACAATGTACATTTGTATTTCAGGCAAATTTGCTTTTTATTGCTGTAGCTTATGGCTCAGATGACTAAATTCTAATTCTAAATATAAAGGAACAGTACTTTCTCCTTTTCCTCTTTGCCTTACTTATGGTCTTAGTGTAAAATAAGCTGAAGTCGTGCTTTGTGTGTGAGTCTGCAAGTGCTAGAAGCTGCTGTGAACCGGAGTCAAATTCCTTGTGTGCATAGACACACTTGGCCAGTAAAGATGACTATGATTATGATTACGGGCGGCATGGTGGCACAGTGGTTAGCGCGGTCACCTCACAGCAAGAAGGTCCTGGGTTTGAGCTCCAGGGTAGTCCAACCTTGGGGGTCGTCCTGGGTCGTCCCCTGTGTGGAGTTTGCATGTTCTCCCCATGTCTGTGTGGGTTTCCTCCGGGTGCTCCGGTTTCCTCCCACATTCCAAAGACATGTAGGCCAGGTGAATCGGCCGTACTAAATTGTCCCTAGCTGTGAATGTGTGTGTGTTTGTGTGGGCCCTGTGATGGACTGGAGGCCTGTCCAGAGTATCTCCCCGCCTGCCGCCCAATGACTGCTGGGATAGGCTCCAGCATCCCTGCGAACCCCTGAGAGCAGGATAAGCGGTTTGGATAATGGATAATTGTGATTATAGTTTTTTTTTGTATGTTCATGTGCTTAGATATGTGCAGTAATATGATGAACTTGTTATTTTCTCTCAGAAATGAAGTTTTTTACATTACTTCTGCTGCTGAACCTAATCTCAACCGGCATGGCCTTAGATGATGGATTACTCAGGACTCCACCCATGGGATGGATGGCTTGGGAACACTTCCGTTGCAATGTTGACTGTAAAAGCGACCCCAAGAACTGCATTAAGTACATTTAACAATCTAGCTCTCTTCTCCCAAATATATATTTTTTAAATATTTTCCCATCTTTATGATGAGATCAATATGTTTAAATTGTCTGTATGTATACAGTTCAGTAAGAAAAACTCACCCTGTGGGTGAGTTGTAATTCATATAGCTAGTTTGTATAGGGGTGGTACGATGGCCCAGTGGTTAGCGCTGTTGCCTCACAGCAAGAAGGTCCTGGGTTCGAATCCCAGGGTTGTCCGACCTTGGGGTTGTCCTCTGTGTGGAGTTTGCATGTTTTCCTCGTGTCTACGATGCGTTTTCTCCGGGTGCTCCAGTTTCCCCCACCATCAAAAAGACATGCATGTTAGGGTTAATACTCATGTCTGTGCTCCTGCGTGAGGCATGGCAAGAAGAACTGGAGTTGGTCCCTGAGTGCTGCACGGCAGCTGCCCACTCCTCCTAGCTAGGATGGGTTAAATACAGAGAAGAATTTCCCCACGGGGATTAATAAAGTAGTAAAAATAAATATATATAAAATCAGATTATTTTGCTCCTCATTTGTTGAGCACTTTCCCTACTGTTGAGTGTTTCTTTTAACAAAGTTATATATTTATATATATATAGTGTGTGTGTGTGTGTGTGTGTGTGTGTGTGTGTGTGTGTGTGTGTGTGTGTGTGTGTGTGTGTGTGTGTGTGTGTATGTGTGTGATGGCTTGGCAGCCTGTCCAGGGTGTCTCCCTGCCTGCCGCCCAGTGACTGCTGGGATGGGCTCCAGCATCCCCGCGATACTGAGAGCAGGATAAGCGGTTTGGATAATGGATGGAATGGATATACTATATATTCCCCCCCACATAAGAATCCAGTATTAGATAAATATCTCTGATGAAAGTTTACAATTTTTGGGCTTCAGGTCCATTTTAAATCTAGTAAGTTCTAGTGAAAGATCTAATCATCTGCTGTGTCAAAACTAAGCGAGCATTTAAAAAAAAAAACGAGGAGGCATGAATACCTTTTCATGTCACTGCATATGTTTGGATGATGTGTGTCTTTCCATTCTCACCACAGTGAGGATCTGTTCAGAGACATGGCTGACAGAATAGCTGAGGATGGCTGGAAGGAGCTGGGGTATGAGTATGTGATCATCGATGACTGCTGGATGTCCATGCTGAGAGACACCGAGGGGAGGTTGCAGCCCCACCCGTTTAGGTTAAGCTTTCTCTTTATCAGAGTCAGAATAACCTGCTGAGTAAATGGACAGAAATTGGTCTTGGTCACACTGGCGCAGAGTCTTTTCTGTAACTTCCTTAGCATAATTTCATATTTAGAGCAGCAGTGGCCCAGTGGTTAGCGCTGTCGCCTCATAGCAAGAAGGTCCTGGGTTTGAATGCTGGGGTTGTCCAAACTTGGGGGTAATCCCAGGTCATCCTCTGTGTAGAGTTTGCATGTTCTCCCCATGTCTGCGGTGGGTTTTCTCCGGGTGCTCCAGTTTCCCCCATCATCAAAAGAAACATGCATTTTATGGTTTATACTCCTGTCTGTGCCACTGATCAAGGCAGTGGGAAAAGAACTGGAGTTAGTCCCTGGGTGCTGCATGAAGGAGGCACCCCACTGCTCCTAGCTACACAGATCACAGCTAGCATGGGTTAATTTGCAGTAACTGAATTTCCCCAAGGGGATTAATAAAGGCAACTTTTTTTTCTCCCCAATTGTATCCGGCCAATTACCCCACTCTTCCGAGCCATCCCAGTCGCTGCTCCACCCCCTTCGCCGATCCGAGGAGGGCTGCAGACTACCACATGCCTCCTCCTATACATGTGGAGTTGCCAGCTGCTTCTTTTCACCTGACAGTGCGGAGTTTCACCAAGGGGACATAGCGCGTGGGAGAATCACACTATTCCCCACAGTCCCCCCCCCCCCCCCGAACAGGCGCACTGACCAACCAGAGGAGGTGCTAGTGCAGTGACCAGGACACATACCCACATCCGGGTTCCCACCCGCAGACATTGTCAATTGTGTCTGTAGGGACCCCCGACTAAGCCAGAGGTAACACGAGGATTTGATCCTGCGATCCCTGTGTTGGTAGGCAACGGAATAGACCGCCACGCTACATGGATGCCTAATAAAGGAAACTTAAATATATGCTCAAATATAATATCCCCAATGGTTCAGTATTTACAAATACGGTACTTATATCTCATCATATGAAAATTCATTGTCAGTGTATATATGTTGTGATATTTGGTAGTTATGTAGGCCCTCTGTGCTGGTGTCATAACTCTAGTACCAGTCCCTTTTTGTTTCCTCCAGGTTCCCAGGGGGAATCGCAAAGCTTGCCAGGTACGTCCATGACCGTGGACTGAAGCTTGGCATCTATGCAAACATGGGCACTCACACATGTATGGGCTACCCTGGCACTACGCTGGATAAAATTGAGATCGATGCCCAGACCTTTGCTAGCTGGGGTGTGGACTATTTGAAGTTTGATGGTTTCAACTCAAATGCTATAGAGCAAATGTTAGGTAAGACGATTTCAATTAACTCTCTGAATATGTACAGTGGTCAACAGTAATTTAGATGAAAGGAAGGGAGGTGTAAAGGAACATTTAAGACAATCTTAAAAAAGTGTTGATTTCAGCATGGAGTGTGTTTTGTTTTTTTGGATCCCCCCCTTTTTCTTTCTTCCCAATTGTATCCGGCCAATTACTCCACTCTTCCGAGCCATCCCAGTCACTGCTCCAACCCCTCTGCCGATTTGGGGATGGTTGCAGACTACCACATGCCTCCTCCGATACATGTGGAGTCGCCAGCCGCTTCTTTTCACGTGACAGTGAGGCATTTCGCCAGGGGGATGTAGCACGTGGGAAGATCACGCTATTCCCCCCAGTTCCCCCTCTCCCCCGAACAGGCTCCCCGACCAACCAGAGGAGGCACTAGTGCAGCAACCAGGACACATACCCACATTCGGCTTCCCACCCGCAGACACAGCCAATTGTGTCTGTAGGGACGCCAGACCAAGCCAGTGGTAACATGGGGATTCAAACCGCCTTCCCTGTGTTGGTAGGCAATGGAATAGACCGCTATGCTACCTGGACAGCAATTACCACTTTTACTATAGCCTGATACTTTACTTCTTTCACACAGGTTACCCATTGATGTCCAAGGCTTTAAATGCAACAGGTAGACCTATAGTCTATTCCTGCAGTTGGCCTGTCTATGTGGGTGGATTGCCACCCAGTGTAAGTGTCCTAATTACTTGGTTGAGAATGAACTTGTTCTCTTCCTCAGATAGGATTAACATTATAGACAATCGTTAGTATATTTACTGACACATTTTCTGTCCCAATATTGGTCATCCCAGTTTTGACTGATGAATATTTTACCTACTCCCCTATTGGCAATTTACTTGTTCTAAACAGGTGAACTACTCTCTTTTGGGGGATATCTGCCACTTGTGGAGGAACTATTACGATATTCAGGACTCATGGGACAGTGTGCAAACCATCACTGATTGGTTTTCTACCAACCAGGATGACCTACAGCCCGCTGCAGGACCTGGCCGATGGAATGATCCTGACATGGTTTGTACGAGTCACTAACACTACATGATCTACCCTTTACTTTACACAACTATATGTTTTGTTTTGAAAGAATTAAACACCCTACTTTAGAACTGAGCCACATATCCATTCTTTTCTCTACCGTTCACACTCCCTCTCTAACATAACTGTTGCATGGGCTATTTCCTTGTACTCATAATATTTTGCATGATAGGTTCTGAGGCAATATAACTCTGATAAATCAGCTTATCATAGGAAACTTTGGCCTAGTTTGGACCAAGCACGCTCTCAAATAGCTCTGTGGGCTATAATGGCTGCACCTCTTACCATGTCAAATGACCTTCGAACCCTGAGCAATGATGCCACGGCCATCGTGCAAAACAAAGTTGCCATCTCCATCAACCAGGACCCCCGGGGTATCCAGGGAAGACGTCTGCTGCAGGTGACTGTCTTCAGTTTAAGGGTTGTTCAGTGTCCACTCCCTTCCGATTCTCCTTACATTCCACAACCTTCAATCATGTTTTGAATTTTATGTCCCCCCCTTCTATAGGAGAAGAGCCACATTGAAGTGTACTGGAGGCCTTTGTCCAATTCAGCCAGTGCCCTGGTGTTCCTATGTCACCGCCAGGACATGCCATACCTTTACACTACTTCTCTGGCAAAGCTCAAATACCAAAATTGCAGCTATGAGGTCTGCACACATCCAAAGGCTTTACCTGTGTTATTTTAACCAAGAATATAACAAAAGAAAATTCCATAGATAGACATAAATATGAAACTAGTCTTGCTTTAGCAAGAGCTATGTATCATGTCAAACACACATATGGCTATTATTATATGAAATAAAGATTTAAATCCGTTAAAGCCTTGTGTCAACCTTTAGAACTTTGTTTTTCTTGTCTTTCTCTGACAGGCGTACAATGTACTTTCTGGCAAGACAGTGACTGGGTTGACTGCCATAACAGAGTTCACAGTCTCCATCAACCCCTCCGGTGTTGTTGTGTGGTACGTCTACCAAGCTAAATGGTATGAACAACCATGAGAAACTGAGAGGTACCCCTTCCCCTTCAAGCAGAAGAAATACAGGATACCCATATTTCATCTACACAAGGTGAGAGTCGTGCCCTCTGCAATGAACTCTGTGGGAAAAAAAGATGAGAAACAGTAATTTTTAAGAAAACTATCCATGAACCTTTCAGTCAGCTGTCAGGGCTTGTCACTCCACTGAAACTGCTCTGACCAGAGTGGTGAACGATCTACTAGCAATGGACTCTGAGTCCACCTCTCTACTGGACCTCAGTGCAGCCTTTGACAGCACTGATCACTGTTTACTATTAGAACAGATTGTAATTTTTGTGGCTCTCCCATAGGTCTCTCTTGGCTTAAGGCCTACTAATCTGGAAGAACACAGTGTGTCTGCTATAGTAATATTACATCGAAATCCCCTAATGTTAAATATGGTGTGCCTCAGGGCTCGGTTCTTGGCTTAAGTCCTACTTAGGATAGTTTGTTTTGAGGCAGTGCATTTCAAAACAGTGTGAATATTTCCTTTACGATTCTTTGATTTATACATTGTATGTTAGCTTTCCACCAAATGTACAGTAAAGAACGTTTTTCACATTAATGTTGCCAGTGTGTTTAATCCCTGCTAAGAGAGGAGAAATATTTTACTATGATTGGTGGAAGTCTTTGTGGTGGAGTGGGGTCTGTGGACCAGTTGCCCCGAGCTGGCTTATATAACCTGAAATTAAATCACATCCGCAAACCCCAAGAAGACATACAGTATGGCACACAGCGAGAGAGCTGAATGAATGTATTATAAAGGAAGAACACAGCTCAACATATAACTACAAATCTTGAGAAAATCCGGTTTTGATTTTGTGCATACACAGAAATCTAGTCGTAAGTAGTTTTATGCATCTAGCCCCACGATTATAAGCCCCATGTCCAGTTGTTTTACAGCCCATACATCATTTGTTTGAGAAAGGCTCCATGCAGACGTGGAGGCACACTTACTGTTGATGACTCCGGGATTTTTACTGCTCAAGTGTCACTTTACAATTAGCTCACTTTTTTTTCTTTCTCAAGGAGAGACCCGCTTGTTTTTCTTTAAAAGACCTTTAGTAGCTGTTACTCCTCCAATTTTCAGTTCTTCTTTCCCTGGCATTTCAGGAAGAATGACACTTTTTGATTTTTTTTTGTTTTTTTGATGTTGTTATACTTTAATGATCCCCGTAGGGAAATTACACTCTGCATTTAACCCATCCTAGCTGTGTAGCTAGGAGCAGTGGGCAACCACTGTGCAGTGCCCGGGGACCAACTCCAGTTCATCTTGCCATGCCTCAGTCAAGGGCACAGACAGAGTATTAACCCTAACATGCATGTCTTTTTTGATGGTGGGAGAAACCAGAGCACCCGGAGAAAACCCGCCTTAGACACAGGGAGAACATACAAACTCCACATGTTCTCCCCGTTTTGTTTCAACACTGTCCTCTTCTTCGGTTCTGTTTTATGTGGGCCAAAATTAGGGTATGACCGGATGCCCTCTATGGTTGGTAGTTGTCCATCAGCTTTAGCATTGCTGGCTAAAGGGTGAGCTCCTGATCCTTGTAATGGGATAGGAAGTGTGCTGGGCTGGAGGTGCGCTGGTACTTGGAAAGGCTACACTTTAGGTGGGCATGATTGTTTTTCTTTCTCTTTTTGTTTTCATTGAATATATTTAGATAAATAATAAATGCACGTGCCTATTAGAATATTTGCTCATTCCCTAGTTAATTGTACCTGGTGCCTGAATAGTCTGTCTCAGTGTAGAAAATTATCTGGCCCTGTCTGAGACTGACAGCGAAGAGGTGTCGTGGGGCAAACTGCAATGAGGTTAAGGACCAAAAAAACAAAAACAAAAACAAAAGATTAGGTGGGCCAAAGTTTCCTTTTATTGTTAACGATTTGTTGTAAAATTTACTTAATGATATGATGTTTGGCATTAAATAGTTGATATTATGTCCACTGCTGAAATATGATCAGCTAAACCCATAAAGCGGTCCTCACGCTTTCCCAAAAGCCTCTCTAGCGATGCAGTTTCACTCGGGCGCCATCTTGGAAACCCTGCTAGGCAGTAAGTTCTTAACCACCAAGATTAGACCCCTATCTTTTCAATAGAGAGTCCATCATATCTCAATTTTTGAAACACATGAAAATTTGAATTCCATATTTAGGAAGGATGGAAAATTGTACACAACCTGGAGTGTTAAAATTTATTCCAAAGGATGCAGTTTTCACAGAAAAAAAATCTTTTTTTTCCTTCACTTTACTGATGTTTGTATGCATGAACTATTCACCGCCTCATGGATCATTGAAATTTGCGTGTTATCTGTTTTAAATAGTAGTACTGCGGCTGTTGAATCCAAACGTGTGATTGGGGAATTTTCTTTGTGATATGCAGATAAATGTGTTTCGATCGGCCACATTTGCTGACAGCATCACTCCGCACGGTGTTACGTTGTCAGTGTCGCCATCTCTAGCATCTCAAATTGTCCTGTTCTTAACTGATGGAGTGAAATGTCTCCACACTATAATTAAACTGTCTACTCTCCCCTCTCACAGAGAAACCCACCACTGAGGGGCAGTGTGGGCTAACAGCTTTTTACTGCTACTTTTCCTCTGGGGACACATTGTGGGCCCAACTTGATTTTGTGCACTGAGGGGTTTTGCTGTTGCTTGTACACTATAGTTTACTCAACACCTTGGATTCTTTGTTCTTCCCTCATGCAGGAATGAAGTCTTAATGAACTTTTCATATATTGCTGTAGAGGAACTGTCTTCAAATATCACCCAACTTTAATTCAGGATTATTAAGCACAGCTTTGCATCAAGGTTGGACCTCAGCCTTTGGGGATAGACTGAATGTAAACATAATAATACACACCGCACAATGATGATTTAGATTGTTCTGCATTGTTGCCTGTCAGATATATAATATATTGAATATATATGTATAAATCACATTGGTATTCTGTGTCACTCACCAATCACCCTGGAGCAATTGAGCAATGACAAGTGCTACAATTACCGAATGTTATACAGACACATTTCATGTAGCATCTGATCTGTGTCTGTTTACCCTATGTTCGAAAGTTTTTCCTTTGTCGACCTGTCTTTCACCCTTCTGAACTTTACCCCCATGTGACACGTGTCACACGAACACCCATTTGCTGAACGGGGTGTGTTCCAAGTGAGCCTAAAGAGATGTGAAGAAAAATTGCAATAAATGCTATGGTGCTGCCGGAAGAAGGCCCTGTGATGGCCTGGTAGTCTGTCCATGGTGTCTCCCTGCCTGCCAGCCAATGACTGCTGGGATAGGCTCCAGCATCCCCGCGACCCTGAGAGCAGAATAAGTGATTTGGATAATGGATGGATGGATGGATGCTGGAAGAACCCCTGCATTGCCCTTCATGATGGTAGCAGTTAGACAGTTACTTAACCCAAAGGCCATTTTAGTGAGTCTGCTGACATCTACAGGTTAAAAATCCATGTAAAGGTTAAAGACATGACAGGCTGGTCTTGGTACTCTGTGACGTTAGCATAGCAGGATAAACACAGCTGCAGCTAATAACATTAACAATAGATCTGTTGGATGTAGGTGTACCAAAGAACCAGCATTGACAGCACTATTGTCAGTACTCGTTGTAATATGTGGGCTGTTCCGAAGTGTTGGCTCTGTGAGTCTGTCAATGCTGATAGGTGTGCTAACACACCTAAATCAGTCGTTATTAATGTTATTATCTGCAGCTGTTTTTATCCTGCTATGCTTACATCAAAGAGTACCAACTCTGCGTCCAAATCACATACTAGCATACTACTTAGTACTCCAAATGTATGTATGTATGTGAGTTTTTTCTTAGCATGTCCGAAACCATAGCTATGCATCAAATAGTATGCGAAAAATACCAGGATATCATACTTCCTACAGCGAAATTTCGGAGTATGCAAACACTGGACACTATGCTGGCATGAATATCCCCAATACATTGCGATCCTTCATGACAACGACGAACAATGGCGAAGGATGTTACACAACCCAACTGTAAGAATGGCTGAACAGTTTAAATTTACGTATTACTTTTCACTATGCATAAAGCGTTGAAAACCTTGTTTATTTTTGTATTTAAAAAAAGTTCCAGGTCACCACACCAGTAGAATGTGTGTGCAGCATGTCGTCAATAACCCGCAAAGAGCTGAGGGGAAGTGGCGTGGCTGTATGATTAAGTAGTATGTCCGAACAGCCCTTGTACTTTTTACCCACATACTAATAGTATGTTGGAAGATGGTACACATATGTAGTATGTTGTAAGTATGTAGCATGTGATTTCAGATGCAACCCACAACCTGCCTGCCATAATTTCACCATTCACATGGTTATTAAACTGTAGATGCCAGCAAACTCACCAAAATAGTCTAGGGATTAGTCTGGCTGGACTTGTCTTTTCGGGAATTGAAACGCAGGCCTTGTACTCAGAAATTGCTGTTAACATAGCATACTTCCGGGAACTTCTTGCCTACACAAGATCTACACACTCTACTGTAAATGCACTTCATACTAATTACATACTCGTTGCATTAGTTAGAGCAATTTGGGTAGCATGCACTTTGAAAAATAGTCGTGGTTTAAATTCAATCTTCTGATTCCTTTCGGTTGTTCATGTTGTTCCAGTTCTCTGACCAATGAGCAGGTTTACGTAGTGTTTGTCTTTGACTCAGTGATAAAATTGATGTTTTTAGCAATGATTCGTGTCAATTTCTTGTTTAACCTCGCAACACTGATAAGAGGGTGAGTATACTAAAAGGCAAGTAAGTATACAGATGGACTTAAACTGGAGCCTGACTCTTGGTTTTTTAATGTGGAGGTAGCCACTTAGATCAGCACATTCATCTCCTGAAGTGCATGTTTTGCTGGAGGCTGCGGCTGCTTATCCCCATGTGAAAATCCTGGTTTGAAAATGGGGCGTGGCCTAATATAAACTGCACCTTTCTTGAGCCAAGGTTTCACTAAGCCGTGTTGATTTTTCAGATTCAGATTTTTCACTGATTGTGTGATACATGTTGTATGATGCATGAGCTTAACCCCCTAAATTGTTGCTGTTTTGCATGGAATATTGTATTATAGTTATATAAATTACATTGAAAACTGATCTCTCTAAACTTAATCCTTATTGATATGACACATTGCCTTTAAAATGGCAGTGAGCCATGTTCTCTCCATATGCGTTTTGTCCATTATCTATCAGTAAATAACAATATTCAAATGTGTAGTCCATCAGTAGTCTAAATAGAATGACTACAATGTTGTGTCTTACTCAGTGTTGTTGCAATAATGACGTTGCTTGAGGAAAGTCCTCATGGCAACACAGTTGAAGAGTTGGAAAGTTTCCCTAAATGCCAGTGGCCTCTGAAAACTGTATGAGATGCTCTGTGGCCCTACTGTAACTGGCTCTCTGGGGCCTTCCTCTGGCCCCAACTTCTATTGAGCCCAAGAGGAAGTGGCCCATGTCCACCCACGTCTTTCCCACGAACCCCCCTTTTGGTCAGCCAGGGGTCGGTGAGGGTCAGCGCCCCTCTGCCAGCTGCTATCACTTACGGATGAATCCACCAGAAGACACCGAGCATGCTGAGAGTCATACACGTGTCCTTTAGATGTAGTGTGTGTTTTATCCTCACGCTAAAATATTTACAACACTTTGAGGCCCAGATCTGCTATATGTACGAGATTTTGTTTTCCTCTATGGTATCAGAATGGAAGACTAGGTCTACCAACCAGGTACGTGAGTGATTTGCAACAATGTAAAAAAATTAAAGTGGCGAGTTTTTGCACGTGTACACTAATTAAAATAGATTATGATTCACGGCAGTTGTGATCTTTAAAGTATCAATTAACAATAGTGCAGGCTATAACTGACTAAACACTTGGATGAAGCTTTTCTCAATTTCTTTAGCAAATTTTAGTGTCTTTGCAGCATATTGTGTTGTGTTACATGCTGTATAATTCCCCTGCATGTAGGACTTGTTAATGACTGGGATAATGAAGAAGATGAGGTTTTCTAAGGAGCATGATGACATCAAAGCCAGATAAACAGAAGACACACAGTCATATGTTTGATGGAGAATTGTAATATTTCATGATTTTGAAATGTAAAAAAAAAACAAAAAAAACCTTTTGAACTCATGCATCAGAGAAAAAAAGCCAGAGCTGTCAAAGTATCAGCATCAGTATTTAGTTCAGATATACCCTTTTTACACCAAAATTAGCGTGTATAAGCGGGTTTTTTTTTTTGCTAAAAATAGGCAATTGACTCCTTTCACATTGCCAGCAGACCCGGGTCTGACTGCCAGCAGACGAGTTCGCAGTTTTTTTCTTCCTCTGTAGCGTCATCTTTGACGTCATGACGTTCGTGATGTAACGAATGCGGCGGAAAACTGGGAAGTAAACAGTAGAAAGCAGCATGGAAGCCAGAGAGACGGTGGTTAACGTTACTTTTTTATATCTTGTACTTCAGTCTCTTTTTCAAACCATACAAACTCAACGCAGACTGAACGATGTTCGAGCATTGCTTGAACGAAGACGTACCCACAAACAATACCCACAAACAAGAAATGTTTTTCCTCAGTTGCTGGCGAGATTTTATGACGCGCTGACAATGGCGCTATGACCCGGGAGTGAATGCCGATTGTACCCTTTTACATTGCTACCCAGTCTCACGGCAGTTAGTGAAATAGTCACATTTAATCTATTGATTCATGTACATGAACATGAATTTTCCATTTTTTTCCGTCACACTCAGTCACGGGTAGGCTAACGTAGCCTTCCGCTATTGAAACTGACCAAAACAAGCGTGATTTGTCAGAATCGAAGGAGAAATAATGAAAACGGATGAGCGTAACACTAGCCTGTCACACTGTTGGGGTATCAAGGACACGTTCCTGTTTTTGTGTTGAGAAATGTTAAAGATGTCTTTAAAATCCACAGGTCAGTATGCGACGGATCCTGTCCGGCCCGCCCACCGGACTGATAAAATTAAAATAAAGAAATGAAAACAAGGACAAAATGTCGTGATTAACTGCTAGGGTTAGGGTTAGTTTCAATAGCGGAAGGCTACATTGGCCTACCCATGATCCTCAGCGAGTTTGAAAGTCATGCTGAGTGTCACGGAAAAAAAGAGGAAAATTCGTGTCTATGTACACGAATAGATAGATTAAATGTCGTGACTATTTCTCGAACTGCCGTGAGACTGGGCTGTGCATTGACCACCAAAGGCGGATGTTAGCGGGTTTTTTGGCCAGTGTGAAAGGGGTCTTATATGCATGGGCTTTTCGGCACACTTGCTGCCCATTTTTCACCAGGAAAGACAAAGCACATATAGAATTCATTCTGTGGTCCTACATTAAAGCTTAGTGCGGCACATGATTATAGATTAAAGTCCTGTTAATTATTCTAAAAAAAAAAGTCACCAAAGTCAAAATGTGGTTGTCATTTGTCTTGACTAAAGAAAAACAGTGACACTTTTTTTTCTTACTGTTACAGTTTACATGGGTTTTGACTACAACTCTCATCATCCTTTTTTTCCCTTTTCTTTCTTTCTTCCATCTGTGACCATTCAAGCTCACGTGCACTGAAACCGGGCCAACCATATTTTCCTGACAGGTACTGGTTAATATGGAGCAGGCTTGGAGGAAGCTGCCAGTGATATTCCTTTAGCACTTGGTAATGACGTATCCATTTTATGGTGGATCTATGCCATGCACCATATTAGCACAGAGCCTGTCAATACCCAACTAAAAACCATCTCTGCAATTTTTATCTGTACTAATAAATGCAACTCTTAATCTATTAGTTCTACCTGGATGTTGTGTGTGTGTGTGTGTGTGTGTGTGTGTGTGTGTGTGTGTGTGTGTGTGTGTGTGTGTGTGTGTGTGTGTGTGTGTGTTTGTAGTTGCACAGAGTTAGATCTGGAGGTTTATGGGCAGACGTATCTGACATAAGACTCTCAGACGCTCCTCCATTCATCATCACAAAGGTTCTGTTGAACTTGGCAGGGAGTGACAACAGCAGGTCATGCAGCAGATGCCTCGCAGCAGGACTGACTGTCTCAGGGCTGCAGGAGCCACTGCTCAACATATGACTGGAAACGCCATTCAGCCCCATGAAGCCTTGAGTCCTGCCTATCCTTTTCTTTATTGCACCGTAAAACAGGAGCCATGCGGTGTCCATGTCTCGTGTTGCACAGAGGAAGGCATGCAGGTGTTCCTGCTCGGGACAGGAGGGCCCTGCAAGAATGAAGAAACCTCAATGGGAAAAGGCCGTGAGCAAAACCATCTAATGATGGAGTGAGAGAGCGACTAAGGGCATCGTCCGTAACAGCATTCATCAGTCTACGGATTGAGTAGTTCTGTTTGCATGCAGTGGTTCAGTGTGTGATCTCACTGGCATGGATCAAAACATCAAGTAAGATAAAATGAAAGCACCTTTACTCCAATTCATAAAACTGTGTGTTAGGAAGATCAAGTTAAGAGTTAACAAGGACACATAGCATCACAGAATGCAAAGCACAACTGTTGTGGTTTTGTTGTGAGCAGAGCAATGCTCGATCATTGTCTTGATTCTGTAATTGGATGTAGTTCTAATATTTACTGCATACTTTCAATTGAGTAACCAACGTTAGGTATTATTTCCATCATATCCTGATTGGATACTTAATACTGATATTATACCAGTTCAGCAGAGCTAAAGTTAGCTCGTCTGTATTATGTTTTTAAAGGACCAACACGTCCGGGTGACATGGCAGTCTATTCTGTTGCCTACCAACATTGGGATCAGCGGTTCAAATCGCTGCGTTACCTCCGGCTTGGTCAGGCGTCCCTACAGACATAATTGGCTGTGTCTGTGGGTGGGAAGCCGGATGTGGGCATGTGTCTGGGTCGCTGCGCAAGTGCCTCCTCTGGTCGGTCGGGGCGCCTGTTCGGGGGGGAGGGGGAACTGGGGGGAATAATATGATCCTCCCGTGTGCTACATCCCCTTGGTGAAACTCCTCACTGTCAGGTGAAAAGAAGCAGCTGGCGACTCCACATATATAGGAGGAGGCATGTGGTAGTCTGCAGCCCTCGGCAGAAGGGGTGGAGAGGGGGTGGACCGGGATGCCTCGGAAGAGTGGGGTAATTGGCCGGATACAATCGGGGAGAAAAAAGGGGGAAATCCAAAAAAATAAAAAATAAAAAAATTAATTTATTTGCACATATGTCCTGCTTATATCTCTGTCAATGGCGTTTCTGTGATGTCCTACATTGAATGAAACTGCATGGACAATAAGGGGGAGGCTAAGGGATAATAGTGCCAAAGGTGCAGAAAAAATAAAATGTTCCGATTTTCTTACCAATGAGGATTATAATATTAATTTAAAAAAACCCGCAAAATCTGCACAAACATTTTTGGCGGGGTCGGGGGGGCCCACAGGTGGTCCAGATAAACATGAGACAAACCATTATTCTGTGAGTGTATGAGTAAGCGAGTGAGTTAAAAGTCAGCATCACAAGGTGCTTTGCATCTAAAAATTTATGGTGGGCAAAAGCCCAGTGTTGTAGTGTCTCTTGAGGCATTTGGATAATAACTTGTACATGTATCTTGCTGATGTCACAAAAGTGGAAGGTCACATAATTTGGCGTGCAGGATTGTTGTGGAAATATTTTGCAGTTTGCCAAAGAAGAACCCTTCTTTCTGCCTCATCTAATCAGATGAAGGGGCCAATTGCCATTCAGCAGAGCTACTGGAGCTTGGCAAAGGCTGCAGCACGGCAAACTAAATTCTGTGAACACGATTTTGACTTTGATAGTCCCGATGAGTTTCAGAGATAAGTTGCCCATCTATGGCATCATCTTTGGATCGTAGTTCAGTGCAGCACTGCTTTTGTTGAGTTTCATAAAAAAAAAGTTCCGATGCAAGAACCTGCGGCTGAACACACACCGACAGACACTCTCCTCACATGGATGTTAATGAATTTAATCACGTGCTGTGTCCGATTAGTGATCACATGGCAATCAAGCCCATCTGGTTTCTTTCTGATCTGAGATCCAGATTCCGTCTGCTCAAAACTCCCCCCTCATTATTACACCACCTCACATTGCATTTGTAGAAAGGAAGAAAGACAGAAGCACATGAGGGGAGTGAGAAAGCAACATGGGGTGGCACCAAGAGATGCATCTGTGACTGTGACCACATAGCCTGTCTTCCATGCTCCCCTTTTTTGGTCTATAACTTTATTTCTATGTTTCATTCTGTGCCAAATGCGCTCAAAAGAACAGAAATGCCAGATCTTCATGGTAGTTCAGCTGTAAAATAAAACGTATCCTATCTAGAAACCAATGTACCAGCTTCTGACAGTAAAACCTCCAAACTATTGTCATGATACTGACATTGTAGAGATGCGGCTACCTGTCGGTAGTATACTGCACAAGGCCTTCAGGATAGCTGTACATGATTCCACCCTTTCTGTCCTGAATCCATATCTTCCACCAGCTACCCACACATGTTTGGCAGCTACACCGCTCTCAGATCTGATGTGCTGCCCCGGGCTATGTTATTTAGAGCCTCTACAAGGAGAGTCATCTGTTCAAATAAACGAGGAGACTGTTCCACGAATAGGATTTGGGTGTTTCTGACTTTCTGCTGTTTTACTGGAATTCCTGTTGCCTTGGGTAAATTGTTGTTTTAGCTGGAGTCAGAGAATAGTGTTGTGGTTGTAAGGGTATTTTTGTGCGTATGCATGAATGTATGCATGCCTGTCTGTGTACATGCATTTACATATGTGCATACAGACACACATATTTGTGTTTATAAGACAGTCTCAATGAGTACTAGAGAATGGAAAGTTGGAAAATCAGAGAATTTGCTTTTGAGAAAATTAACATGTCTTATGCAGAGCATATTATCTTTGACCAGTGCTTTCAATCTTCCATATAACATTCAATGTGCTCCTTTAATCCTCACCAAAGCCAACTACATAAATCAAGTATATACTTAGGTTTTCATTTACAATCAAGAGATTTCAATATGGCCAACTGTGTGCTTTCTATCAAAATCTGTAAATACTGTCTCAGTATGTAGCACATAAGATGCCCACCAGGGCGCAGCAATACTGTAGACTACGGTTTTCTGAGTCAATGGCAACAGAAAAGGACACGGATCAGAGAGGCTGATTATATAGATATCTTTATGAGCCATTTATCTTGCTGCACAGTGATTGTTTGTTTTCATACATATGTTTCGTGTACCACTTTAATAATGCTCCGTATTAAGTCTGTTTTTATTCTCCTACAGTTGATGACCAGCTCACCGGGTTCTGAGCCAAAACTTCCCGTCGGAGATTAACCGGGATGACCTTGCTGTCCAGGGTAATCCAACCCATTATTTTGACTTGGTACCCTTAATACAGCAACTCCCAATGTCTTTCCAACCCCATGAACCCTCCAACCCCATTGACCTAAAGTCTGGGGGCACAGTACGGGGAGAGAAGAGCCAAGGATAAGGCCAAAGGCCAAATTCACCATGAAAGCATGGACCAGCGAAATGAGATGATCTCATGCTAATTTTCTAAGGACTTACTAGTGCGAGCTTGACAAGCAGGCCCACAAAGTCTTGACTGCTGTTCTGCTGAAGGCTTTAAAGATGTTAAGTTGCTCTTTTGGAGCTGTTACTCACCGTGTGCTGCAGATACTTAAGATATTTAGGAGACTTCATGAAAAACACAACACCGTTGTTGCCATCCTCATTGTATAATTATGTGCCATTTATGTACCCATATCTCTAAAATCTCCAAATCATGCATTCTCCATTGGACGATGTCCTGTTCCTCATTATTAATCTTGAGCAATAATGGAGGATATGCTCAGATAGTTGTTATAAGTGGCATTAGTTATTGGCAAGATTGGGACAATTGGTTTTGAGTGCTGATGCCATGCTGGAGCTTAGTCCTGCAGCTTTTAGTTAGACTAATGGTGAGACTCCCATCAGCCCCTTCATTTTGGGTTTGCTGCCACTTCTGTTGCTCTGTCTCTCTCTCAACACCTCAGCCTGGCATTAGATCCCCATAAGATGAACCCATTAACACTCACTAACATTTGGGACCAGACTGCCGGCACGTACAACGAAACCAGTTAACTATCGTGAATTACGTAAGCAATTAGGTTGGACAAAAGAGTTACTCGCTTGACTGGACATGACATTGTAACAGCCACCCCAAATGAGATGCCCTGTAACACTGTTATGTATCTCCTTATATGACGTAAAAATTACACAGTGGGTGCCTTGGATGCCCTAAATCCATTGTCAATACAAGCCTTACAGACATAATTTTGGGATGTATTTTCCTTTTTTATGAATAACTGTACCTGTAGTGATTCACACTAATGTTGACAGCTTTTGGTCGCCCCCACTAGCACCAACCGTCCTTTTATGAACCAGCCAAGCTCCTTCCCTGGGCCTGTGCCTGGACAACTACATGGCCGGCGGCACGTTGCAGCAGCTTAAGTCCAGGAGATGGCTCTGCGCCAAGCTGTCAGCTGCCTTCTGGCAGGGGAGACTAGGTCAAAGTCATCGCCACCTGCCTCCAACCAGCTGAGGGAGCAGTGCAGGACATGCCAGCTGAATCAAATAGTGCCCATTAAGAAACTCAAAGCAGAGATGTTATCCTAAACTGAAAGCCATTCTTCTCCCATATGCAATATGAACACCTTGAAGTTTCAGTTGCATTTAGATAGAACTAACCTTGAACGCTAGTGTAACAGAAGTTATTTTGGGCAAGGTTGTTTGGTTGAACAGGGCTTTTTATATAGTATGTATTTTCATGTATTTTTTATGTAGCCTTCTAGCACGGGGTTCAAGATCACATCCTGTGTATTACTGAATGTTAACATCATTAATAATAGTATAACTAGTATTACTACTACTACTACTAATAATAATAATAATGAAAATAATGAACTATTCATATAGTATCTTTCATACGTTAAATAGTTTAAAGTGCTTGAAATTTTAAAGAAGCAAATTCAAACAGACACATCCAGTAAAAATACAATAAAAGGTTAAAAAATGCTTTAGAATTAACAATGGGAAATTGAAATTAAAAACAATTTATAAGCTTATAACAGGATAAAAGCAAAATATTACAAGAGATGGTGAAAATAATAAAAAAAATAAAAAGTGAGCATCTAAAAGATAATGCAAATGCAAATATAAAAGGCAGTTTCAATTCAAAGCTACATTAAAAATTTGTGTTTAATGCCTGTGATGAGAACTACAGTACCCAGCAGGCTGTGTACGTAAGAGGAGGGGCACGCAACTATATGTTTTAGCGCGGTTCTGTACTGGGGCATTCTGGGGATTGTCCGGGTCGGGGACTGGAAGCAGATGGCTGAATAAAGCACGTTATTAATCGCGACTCCCTTGCCTGTCGTTTATGCACATGACATGGTGTCAGAAGATCTTCGAATCCACCTACCTCAATAATCGGGAACGGAGTTGGTCCGGTGAGACGAGGAATGGCAAAATTTAATCCCCCCGAGGCATTTGATTTCACGCAACCGGCGGCATGGCCGATTTGGATTCAGAGGTTTTCCCGGTTTCGACTAGCAACCAAGCTAAATGCGGAGGACGGTGCGATCCAAGTCAATTCCTTGATATACGCAATGGGGAAAGCTGCAGAAGCTATTTTTAATTCATTTACGTTCGAAGAGGCTTCTCACGCTAACGATTATGACAGGGTGGTCAGTAAACTCAACGAGCATTTCGTACCACGGAGAAATGTCATCCACGAACGTGCATGTTTTCTCCAGTGGAGAGACTGTCGAGGCCTTTGTGAGGAGTTTATATGAGATGGCAGAACACTGCGAGTTCGGGGCATTAAAGGAAGTGCATATTCGTGATAGAGTTGTGATCGGAGTTGCTGACCGAGACGTGTCACAGAAGTTGCAGATGGAAGATGAGCTCACGCTAGGAAAAGCGGTGCAATGGCCCGTCAGTTCGAACGGGTTAACATAGCAAAATGCGGAAGGAATTACAGCTGAACTGAATGCAGTTAGCAAAGCACAGGGCGCCAATACCAACCGCGACCGCAGTGACGCTAGCAACCACTACAATAAGGGCAACGGAAACGCACAGCGGCCCAAAACAGCCTGCCCCCGATGTAATCGCGTGCACGGGCAGCAGCAGGAATGCCCTGCACGCAACAGGCGTTGCAGGAAATGCGACAAACTGGGACATTTTGCTGCCGTATGCAAAACCAGAGACGTGAGGGAGGTCGTTTACCAGGGTGATGCGTATGAGGGCGAAGCGGAAAGTGAAAGCCGCCCCTACTTCCTCGGTTGCATAGAGGGGATGGATTTTGAGAAAAAGTGGCAAGTGGAGTTACCGATCTGCGGCAAGTTGGTTAATTTTAAAATCGATACGCGGGCGGACATCACTACCATGTCACAGACTGCATATAGGTCACTGCCTGAACGGCCACAGCTGGTTAAAACATCAATCGACCTGAGAAGCCCAGGGGGAGCACTGCAGTGTGCGGGGAAATTTGTGGCGTGCACGGAGAGACGGGGGAAGATGCACAAAAGTGGGATTTTTGTGATAAAAGGGCCAAATGCCAACAATCTATTGAGTCGCAGAGCTGCATGTGAAATGGGCCTAGTTTTTAGAACAGATCAGGTTAGCGAAGATGTTTTCGGGGACATTGGATTGCTTAATTGTGAACCTGTCATGATTGAGCTTAAGCCCAATATACAGCCTTATGCCCTCAGCACGCCACGCAGGGTCCCTTTCCCTCTCATGCAAAAGGTGGACGACGAGCTGCAACGCATGCAGTCCTTGGGGATCATCACAGAAGTGACCGAGCCCACAGAGTGGTGCGCACCCATCGTGCCCGTAGTCAAAAAGAACGGCAAGATACGGATCTGTGTGGACCTTAAGCGGTTAAACCAGGCTGTTAAGCGCGAGCGGTTTATGCTTCCCACGCTGGAGGACATTATGCCCAAGGTAGCAGGGGCAGGGGTTTTTACAATGCTAGACGCATCGTCTGGCTTCTGGCAAATTCCGCTGGATCCCAGATGTGTAAAACTAACCACTTTCATTACTCCCAGAGGCCGGTTCTGTTTCCAGCGGCTCCCGTTCGGCATCACATCGGCACCGGAGATCTTCCAGAGGGAAATGTGCATTCTGCTGAGAGACCACAAGGGCACGGTCGTCGTCATGGATGACATACTCGTGTACGGCAAGGACCAGGACGAGCACGATAGAAACTTGGAGGCGGTACTGCAGACAATCAAAACATCGGGGCTGAAGCTCAACCGGGAGAAATGCCGCTTCAGCAGGAGTGAGTTGCAATATTTCGGGCACATCAACAGCAAAGACGGCATCAAACCAGATCCAGGCAAGGTGAAGGCCATCTCAGACATGCAGAGCCCCGAGAATGTCCTTCAGGTGAGACAGTGGCTGGGTATGGTCAATTATCTGGGGAGGTTTCTACCCGAACTGTCATCAGTGCTACACCCGGTGAGTGAGCTGCTGAAGAAAGAGGCAGAGTGGCAGTGGGGGGAGCCCCAACAGCAAGCCTTCACCTAGGTAAAAGCAATGTTGTCTTCCACTCCTGCCCTGGCATACTATGATGTAGCAAGGCCCACCATTGTGAGCACGGACGCTAGTAGTTACAGGCTGGGGGCAGCACTGTTGCAGGTTCAGGGGGACAAAGTTCAGCCTGTTGCCTTCTGCTCCAGAACTCTCACAGATGCAGAGAAGAGATACTCTCAGTTAGAGAGGGAATGCCTTGCAGGGGTGTGGGCCTGTGAGCGGTTTTCCCGTTATCTGTTAGGCTTAGCTGAGTTTAGCTTACAGACAGACCACAAGCCCCTGGCCCCCCTCATTAATGCATATGATCTGGACAAAGTGCCGCCGAGATGCCAGCGGCTTCTAATTCGTCTAATGCGTTTTAACCCCAGAGCAGTGTATGTTCCGGGTTCACAGCTGGTGGTGGCCGACGCCCTTTCCAGGAACCCACTCCAGGACGGCCGCGGGGCAGACGCAGACGGGGATATGCGTGCGCATGTCGAAGCTGTGATCGAAACCAAACCGGTGTCGAGCACGAAGCTGGACATGTTAAAGCAGACCACGTGTCAGGACGACACAATGCAGAGGGTGATCGGGTACACCAGAGAGGGATGGCCGAGGCACGTGCCCTTTTATCTGCATAGCTACCACGCTGCGAGGGCATCGCTGTCCGAGGCAGACGGGCTGCTCCTGTTCCAAGACAGGATTGTAATTCCCCCCGTGTATCAGGAAGACATCCTACACAGGATTCACGAAGGGCACCAAGGCCTTACAAAGCCTCGTGAAAGAGCCAGGATGTCTGTCTGGTGGCCCAGCATCGGATCGGACATTTACCGGAAAGTTACACACTGCACATTCTGCCAAATCAATAAGCCCTCACAGTACAAAGAGCCCCTACGTACAACACCACTGCCGCCCGGCCCATGGCACAAGATTGGGGCAGACCTTTGCGAGCAGGATGGAAAAAACTACCTGGTGGTGGTTGATTATTATTCCAGGGACATTGAGATCGCCCAGCTACGGACCACCTCCAGTCTACAGGTGATTGAGCAGCTGAAAGGTATGTTCGCACGATGGGGCGTCCCTGGGGAACTCATTAGTGACAATGCCACACAGTTTACGTCAGCCGAATTTAGGCAGTTTTGTAGGAACTATGATTTCCGCCACACAACCTGCAGCCACCACTTCCCCCAGGCAAATGGAGCTGCCGAAAGGGCCGTCGGGACGGCCAAAAGAATTTTGCGGCAGCCTGACCCTCACCTAGCGCTGATGTGCTACCGCGCCACACCAATTGCTGCCACAGGTGCGAGCCCTGCGCAGCTCATGACCGGCCGCCAGATCCGGACCAACATGCCTGTGCTGGAGAGGAAACTCCGGCCACAGCTCTTCGACCATAAGGAGGTGGAGAAGAATGACAGAAGGGCAAAAGAGGCTTATGAGTTTTTCTTCGACAGGAGACACTCTGCACGTGCCCTAACCGAACTGCACTCAGGTGAGAGGGTACGAGTCAAACTAGATGGGCAAAAGGGGTGGAACATGCCCGCAGTCGTGGTGAATCCCTCAGGGGAACCACGCTCCTACACGGTGCGTATGGAAAACGGGGCTCTCTTCAGACGGAACCGCAGGCACCTGCAATCCGTGCCTGCCCCTGCAACTGTTGCAACCCAACCAGCCAGAGACAGCAATGACTTGCAGCAGGAGCAACAGCCCACCGGTCGCCACCTCATCGGGCACTCCCACGGAGCCGGACGTGCCAGCAAGGCCCTCTGGGTTCACCATCACCTTCAGTGGCAGAGTTGTAAAACCGCCAAAGCGGTATGATGTTTAGATACTGAGTGAGCAATGGGGCAGAATAATCCCCACACTCAGTCGAAGGGCTGGGCCGTCTACCCCACCCTTCGGGTTAATTTTTGAATTTTGAAGTGCATGTCTTCATTGTTAGCTGGTTATGCTGTTAATTAGCAAATTGCTAATATGGTATTGCTGTTGCTATGTTTTATAATCTAGCAATGTTATTGTTTCCATTGGGACATACATGTTCTTTAAAAGGAGGGAGGTGTGATGAGAACTACAGTGCCCAGCATGCTGTGTACGTAAGAGGAGGGGCACGCAACTATATGTTTTAGCGCGGTTCTGTACTGGGGCATTCTGGGGATTGTCCGGGTCGGGGACTGGAAGCAGATGGCTGAATAAAGCACATTATTAATCGCGACTCCCTTGCCTGTCGTTTATGCACATGACAATGCCTTCATTTGAAGATGCCCGCTTAACCCGCATCTCTGATATCTTTAAATAGTGCATCCCACAGTTTAGGAGAGTGGCGGCTGGAGGCCATTTACCTTGGTGTGGCAACTGGCATGGGAGTGCTATGGCGAAGCACTGGGGTCCATACACAACGCTGTTGTTGCGAGTAGCTACAATGAACTAGTTAAAGTGGAAGTAGAATTTCAACTCCTCCCTCCCTAGTTTTTCCCAGCGGTATTATTGTTTACGCCGCTGTCGCAAAGACAACCAGACTACTTTCCGTTTATTGGCAACTGTTACGGCCACGGGTGTGTCCGTATAGTTTTGTGTTGCCTCCTGTATCACTCTGACTCTACATCCAGGTATCCGCCAGGTGCTCCTCATCACCTAATCAACCGGTCAACGAATCATCCAATTTTCATCAGCTGTGTAGTTTCCCATTTAAACCCCCACATGTCTTCAGTTCACCGGCCAGCTAGTTTAGTTTGTGTGATGTAGCTACTTTGTGTTTGTAACGTCTGGCCCGTTTTTGGTTTAGTTTGCATTTTGACTATTTTGAGTTATGTTTAGCTCTTTTGGGCAAGGGGATCAAGGTAAGATGCCCATGGGCAAACACCCCATCACGTAGCTTACCTCTGTTAGACACACTAGGTTAGCAGCGGTTGCCACTCTTTGTCTTTAGGTTTGGTGCTTTTCAGCACTGTCAAGGGTGGGTTAATTTTACTTAATAGTTTGTTTTGGCAACCGTTCGGTTCCCTTGTCCTGTCATTGTTAATAAATATATTTATTTTATTATATTTATACGTTTGTGTTTCACCCTCACCTCACTGTTACTCGGTACACTAATAGTTGCACCCTCTCCAGACCGAGGGTCGTAACAGCAACCCATCCAAAGCAAGAAACAACCGTAAGAATCAAATTTGAACTAGAAACCTCGATCTCACTGCTTTGATAGAGGCAGAGTCAAATATCCAGTAGTATTAATAAGTAGGCAGGTTGTGTTACTTACTGATCCAGTAGAAAGTAGGCAGGTTGCGTTACTGATCCAGTAGAACCAACTGAATGTCGGTTTGGAACCCTCTCAAGTCCCGGGTGTTGTCTCGAACTCTTTGTTTCCTCGTTGAGATCCGTTTCCCCCTAGCCGGAGTTCGATAAAACACTGGGACGCTTGATTAACCTCAACCTAACGCTTACCTTAACCTAATCGAAACCGATAGCTAACCTGTTTCCATGCAAACGCTTTCATCTCGCTAGGGGGAAACAGATCTCGACGGGGAAATAGTTCCGATACAACACCGGAGCTCGTTACATCGAGTGAACGCCCTTTCGAGGTGAACTCTTGTTTTACCTCTGTTTCTATCACTCCCTCTTCGCCTTCTTTGCCTCCTCCATCAAAGGGGTTCTTTTTCTCTTGCCGCTACAGTTTCCATGGTCACTTCGATTGTTCCACAGTCTGCCATTTCTGCTGCTGGGGATAGCTACTGGGGGAAAACGCTATTTTTTTTCCTCTCTCTCTCTCTCCTCCCCAATTGTACATAGCCAATTATCCCACTCTTACCCACACTCGGCTTCCCACCCGCAGACACGGCAAATTGCGTCTGCAGGGACGCCCGACCAAGCCGGGGGTAACGGACATTTGAAAAGCGCTACCCTCTTCCTATTTTGGTTACGCAATGGTTGACGCACTTCCTTTGTGCCCTAAACCGCGCTTTCATTTTCCCGCTAAATCGTACCCGGTGGTAGACAGAATTGCATAGTGAAAGCGAGGCTTATAGGAAACCAATCTAAATGCTGATGGTGTCTTTATTCTGTTGCCATTGCACTGTGCAATCAACATTTACTTCATAATGACACGTTAAAGCAAAACGTTGTCTACTGTCACTTTAATATCGGCACTAACTGGCAACAGTAACTCCGAGGTCTGTACTGGCCTCACAGCCTGACCCATGTCATCAGCCGACAGTCGCTGTTAATTTTTTGTCCAAGCCTGTCACAAATGACAGGGGGGAACGTTCACCTACAATTGCCATTCTGTCTCAGATTTCCTGTGTCAAAAATGGAAATTTAGACACCAGAGAACATTTGATTATTAAAGAGACTGCACACACACACACACCCAAACAAACAATAGTGCAAAAAAAAACCCCAAAAAACAAAACGGGACGTGATTATATCGACTTACAACCAGTTAGAAAAACTAGATTCAACGAAGAACCCGTTATGTCAGATGATGCGGAAGACGTAAAGGAGCCCATTAGCAAACGCACAGTCAAAAAAATGAGCCATAGACGAGTCTTACAATGTAAAGCGCATAGAAGATGTTCTAAAATGGCCATCGTACTGTATCGAATTTGGGGGCAGTCTGGGGGACCGTTGCCACAGCCGGGACGAGAACCCGTATCTCCCACTCCGCAAGCGACAACGTTAACCAGTCCACTAAAAGATAGTCCAACCCGTTAGCCAAGGGCCAACGTGTCTACTTATTCGTGCATGTTATAGTACTCTTTTCAAACATGGCTGCCAATGACAACAGCGATAGCTTCCCTTATCATTTAGGTCTATGATAGGTAGCCCAGCCAATTACTCACACATCCCTTTGGTTTTCCTGGTTTGAAGGCAGAAAATTGCACCTATTTGACTTTTACCTACTTGTATTCTAGAGAGGGGTAGCCAGGTAGGAGCTAGTGTTGAATTAGAGCAGAATGCATGCCTTGCCAGCAGTTAAAATATATATATATATATATATATATTTCATTTAATTTCACATTTTTACCCTCTAAATGCAAATCGAAAGGTTAAACAAAACAATAACCTGTAATAGTTACTGAGTATATGATATTTCAAAATGAATTTGAAAATATGTGAAGCTTGACTTTCAGTGAACCTTGCTGGCTGGTGGGGTTTGGAGGTGGAGTTGAAGAAAGCTGGGCCCCAAGTTTTCTTACAGAAGAATCTGCAATGTAGGCTGGTACTAACCCATTTAGAGCTTAATATACAACTGAAAGCACTTCGAAATCGGGAGATAAAAGCAAGTGCAGTTGTGCTATAAGTGGGAGTGATATGTTCCTTCGTTGTTTTTGTTAAAAGTCTGGCAGCAGAGCTCTGAGTTAGTGGTGGCCTGTCAATTGACGTGTTTGGGAGACCAGCAAGGAAAGCACTGCAGTAATCTAATCTGCTTGAAACGAAGGCATAGATAAGCATTTAGCCTCCTGCGGGGATAGGAATGGGCGAAATTTAACAATATTTATAAGATGAAAGAATGTTGCCTCGGTCACCTTGTTGATATGAGAGCTGAAACACGGATCCGAGTCCAAAATGACATCCAGGCTTATTACCTCTGATTTGATCTGCGGAGTCAAATTCTCCAGTGTGTCAATAAGTACGACCTTGGGGCCAAGTAAGAGTGTCTCAGCATTGTCTTCATTTAGTTTGAGGAGGTTATTACACATCCATTGACTGATTGCAGATAGACAAAAAGTCAGGGAACTGAAGGCACTAGCATCATTTGACCCAACAGAAATATATGATTGTGTATCCTCAGAGGAGCTATGGAAGCTAATAATGTGTTCTCTAATGACATATAACCTATAGGAATCATGTATAGTTAAGTAGTAAAATGATGTTCTCTGCGTGACTGATAAACACAATATGGAAAATACACTCACTGGCCACTTTATTAGGTACACCTTGCTAGTACCGGGTTGGACCCCCTTTTGCCTTCAGAACTGCCTTAATCCTTCATGGCATAGATTCAACAAGGTACTGGAAACATTCATCAGAGAGTTTGGTCCATATTGACATGATAGCATCACGCAGTTGCTGCAGATTTGTCGGCTGCACATCCATGATGCGAATCTCCCGGTCCACCACATCCCAAAGGTGCTCTATTGGATTGAGATCTGGTGACTGTGGAGGCCATTTGAGTACAGTGAACTCATTGTCATGTTCGAGAAACCAGTCTGAGATGATTCGAGCTTTATGACATGGTGCGTCATCCTGCTGGAAGTAGCCATCAGAAGATGGGAACACTGTGGTCATAAAGGGATGGACATGGTCAGCAACAATACTCAGGTAGGCTGTGGCGTTGACACGATGCTCAATTGGTACTAAGGGGCCCAAAGTGTGCCAAGAAAATATCCCCCACACCATTACAGCACCACCACCAGCCTGATACAAGGCAGGATGGATCCATGCTTTCATGTTGTTGACGCCAAATTCTGACCCTACCATCCGAATGTCGCAGCAGAAATTGAGACTCATCAGACCAGGCAACGTTTTTCCAATCTTCTATTGACCAATTTTGGTGAGGCTGTGCGAATTGTAGCCTCAGTTTCCTGTTCTTAGCTGACAGGAGTGGCACCCGGTGTGGTCTTCTGCTGCTGTAGCCCATCTGCCTCAAGGTTCAACGTGTTGTGCGTTCAGAGATGCTCTTCTGCATACCTCGGTTGTAATGAGTGGTTATTTGAGTTACTGTTGCCTTTCTATCAGCTCGAACCAGTCTGGCCATTCTCCTCTGACCTCTGGCATCAACAAGGCATTTTCGCCCACAGAACTGCCGCTCACTGGATATTTTCTCTTTTTCGGACCATTCTCTGTAAACCCTAGAGATGGTTGTGCGTGAAAATCCCAGTAGATCAGCAGTTTCTGAAATACTCAGACCAGCCCGTCTGGCACCAACAACCATGCCACGCTCAAAGTCACTTAAATCACCTTTCTTCCCGATTCTGATGCTCGGTTTGAACTGCAGCAGATCGTCTTGACCATGTCTACATGCCTAAATGCATTGAGTTGCTGCCATGTGATTGGCTGATTAGAAATTTGCGTTAACGAGCAGTTGGACAGGTGTGCCTAATAAAGTGGCCGGTGAGTGTATATTCATTTAATATAAATAAATGACAAAACCCGTTAAAATGGCATTTTAACAAGTTTGAGTGTATAACACACTAGCAGACAGGCAATGTGTTGAAAACAACAACATTGAATTGTCCACATGCTGAATATGAGGATAGATGAATTTGTTATGAACACATCAAGCAGCGGGTATCTGCCAATTTTAATTTTACATATTAATGACTTTATCTACTTTTAGCTTTCAACTTCAACTGTGAAATAGACCCAACTACATGAATACTGACTACTACTACTACACGTGACTTGTAGTATAAGGCTAATGATATCCATCCAGAGTATGATCGCATAAGAATAAGATAATAATAAAGCGGTAAAGAAAAATAAGAATTGGACTATATAACAGCAATACTGCATCGGAGGTAGGGTGATGTCATTTGGAAACGAGGGAGCATCTGCGAACTGCACCTGCAGAGAAATGTGCACATGGGTAGACAGGTATTTTGCACATTCACTGGTAAATATAGAAAAATTTACCAATTTCCGACATCTCTACCATAAAACTGTCAAATCCTGTCTCATCACAGTTATATTTTTGAGTGTGTAATAAAATAATACAAATACAGTTACAGTATTATCTGTGCAAACATGCAGAATAGGGACAGGCTAGTTTAGAATTTATGTTTTGCACTTAATATGTTTGCTGTTATTAAAACTTCACTTTTCTCTAGATTCATGACTTCCTACATTTATCATGCACTCCTGCGTCAAGACAGACCAGACACCCCCCCTCCAAAAAAAAATCAAAACTCCTTTCCGATGAATTATTGTTTTTCATAACTGCTAATAATATTCTGCTTTCAGTAAAAAGCCACAATGCACCGGATATGGGTTTTAATAGCTCTGAAATATATGAATTCATCTGTTGCCATTTTATATCCATCCTGAGTTTCTGGTTGTTGTTTGAACAGTTGAAGTGGTAACAACTGATTGAAGTGGTAACAACTGGAGTTTTGCATGTTGAATGACAGTGAGTTCTACATGAAAACATGAGGTTGTCTGGGCTTTATGAAGAGACTAGGGTTTTGAAAAAAAAAGTTAAAAAAAATCTGCTATTTCTATGAAAACAGGGCTTTCTTTTGGTAGCTAATGTAAAGGTCTGCGATGTTTTGGTCATTGGACAAATTTCAGTATGCAAGTGATTGTGAAAGAAATGTACATTTACATTTATTCTTTTGGCAGAAATGTACATTTACTCTTTTGGCAGATGCTTTTATCCAAAACGACTTACAAGGGAGTCAGTAATTAGCAGAAGGAAAAGAAGTGTAGGCAAACGACATAGCAGAGCGATACACAGTAATCGTATCATAGACAAGAGCGTGTATGAGATCGAGAAGCTAAATTCATGCGCAAATAGTGCAATGCCAATTCCTTTTGCAATAGTGCA
This sequence comes from Lampris incognitus, assembly GCF_029633865.1. Lineage (NCBI taxonomy): Eukaryota > Metazoa > Chordata > Actinopteri > Lampriformes > Lampridae > Lampris > Lampris incognitus. The sequence goes on along the minus strand of NC_079219.1, from coordinate 33,051,834 downwards.
AAAGGGAAAATCAAGTGCAAAGACTAAAAAAAAAAACAACAGAGAGGGAAGTAAGTACATGTAGAATAGAGCTTTAGAGTAGATACCAGAAAATGTTGACTAAAAGGGCATCCGCGTAGTGTGACGGTCTATTCCGTTGCCTACCCACACGGGGGTCGCCAGTTAGAATCCCCGTGTCCGGCTTGGTGGGGCGTCCCTACAGACACAATTGGCAATGTCGGCGGGTTGGGAAGCTGGATGTGGGAATGTGTCCTGGTCGCTGCACTAGCGCCTCCTCTGGTCGGTCGGGGGCACCTGTTCGGGGGGGGGGGACTAGGGGGAATAGCGTGATCCTCCCACGCGCTTACTCCCCCTGGTGAAAGTCCTCACTGTCAGGCGAAAAGAAGCAGCTGGCGAATCCACATGTATCAGATGAGACATGTGGTAATCTGCAGCCCTCCCCTGATCGGTAGAGGGGGTGGAGCAGCAACCGGGACGGCTCGGAAGAGTGGGGTAATTGGCCAAGTACAAGTGGTAAGAAAAAGCGGAGGGGAAAAAAGCCACAAAAAAAGAAAAGGAAATATTGATTAATCTGATGCGCCAAATCACAGGCATATTTAAGGGGTAAGGTAGGCCTAAAAGAGGAACATTTTTTGGCTTTATTTGAAGGATGTATGTGAGTCAGTAGTTCTGATGGAGACCGGGAGGTCCTTCGACTATTTTGGGGCTACTTAAGAGAAAAGTCAGAAACTAAAGTTTGACATTTTAGTAAATGGGACAGATAGTAGCTTACTGGAGGCAGAGCAAACAGATGGAAGAGGAGTGTACATGTGGATACAGGATTGCAGGTAACTAGGTGCAGATCCATGAACTTCCCACAATGACACCAAGAAGGTTTTGAACTTTATGAGAGCAGTAACTGGAAGCCAGTGTAAGGATACAAAGACATGTGCACATTTTGGGAGGCTGAAGACCAAGCATGCAGCATCATTCTGGATGCTTTGGAGTGGTTGCATTTCACAGGACGTAAGACCAGCCAGAAGTGCTTTGCAGTAGATTAGCTGTGAGAGCCTGGACCATGAGTCTGGACCACGTGCTAGCATGCTGTGACAGGTGCCATCTCATTTTGTGGATAAAGCCAAGAGACAAGAGCGGGAGACAGCCAAAATAAGATCTGAGAAAGATGATGACTAACTGATGACTAGAGAATTTTATTACTGAGGTACTGAGAATGATAAATATGTCCTTGAGGACAGTGAAGTTAGCAAGAACAACCAATAGTTCCGTTTTAAATAAATTGAGCTGGAGGTGCCGTTCCCTTATCCAAGCAGAGACATCAGCGAGGCAGTCAGCAACCCCTGCTGACACAGTAGTGTCATCAGAAGGAAAGGAGAGGTAGTTCTGGGTGTCGTCGCCATATGAATGGTAGGAAAAGCCATGACCGGAGATGACTGAGCCAAGAGAGGTAGTATAGAGAGTAAAGAGGAGAGGGCTAAGCATTGAGTTTGACGTCAACTGACTGTAAAATTGTCTACCTGTCAAACTTATTATTCTAACTTTTATAACATAGTAATATCTTGGAGGGTACCCAATTCTCAAACACATACTGTGGAATTGCTCAGTGTATTTATTTTTCTCTTGTAGCCACACATTCTCAAAGTGAAACGAATGCTCCAAGAAGTTTTGGAGGAACACTATTTCTGAGGCCGCTCACCACATTATAGCTTTTTGATGTTGTGCCAGCCTCGGATGATCCCTTTGGGGACCAGTGCAGTGGAGAAACCCACTAAGAGGTTCTGAGTGACAAGATGTCCACTGAATAAATTTAGGGACTTAAGCCAAACCTTCCCAGAATGTGTTGATGTGTACTTTTGCCATCCACCAAGTCTGCATGATGACAACCAGTATAAGAACGCTAACAGTCCTGCCAAGTGGAAGTCACGCTACCCGCTCAGATGACAAATACCACCTTTTTTCTGACACAGATAGAGAGACAACATGAACTATAAACAAGAAAGAAGGTCAATGTTAAATCAAGAGAAAAAGGGATTTATTTATTGTTTTACTCCAGATTAAGTGGTGCTTACATGTCAGACTGGTTGTGAAAATTGTCAGTACACTGTTATATGTAGTAATATGAGGTTTGCTCATGTCTGCATTGCAGTTTTTATATCTGAAAAAACAAGTTTGTCCTCAGTGTTGCAAATTGTCCGATCTCATTGTCTAGCACCTGCTTAGCCATGAGATAGTGACAAGTGTCAATCATTATCTTCAGTTTTACCCTACATGTGCCCCCCTATGGCCTGAAGGGCAGCAGGCATGCTCCTGATTCCAGATCAGACACACAAAGGTCACCTGTAAACCAACCTACCATTATAATCAACCAGCCTTCCCAGATGGCCACTATGAAACGTCAGTGATGAGTCAAGGGGAAGTGGAATGGGCAAATGTTGATTCAGTGACTGGGTTGCTATGTAACTCAGAAAATGGTAATCCCTTCTGTGGGAGATAATGCATCCAGGGTGCCACTTTGGTTGAGGTGAGCAATTTTGGATATCCTCCAGAGCCGTACACTGTGGTGCTAAGACCGATGGGCCGCACACTGTTCTAACAGTGGGGCATTTATTGAACTGTAATCCACTCCGCACATTCCTGACAGGGCTCTGAGATATAGGCACCTGCTGCTCAGTTAATGTTTAAGGGGAGAGGATATCAGTTGAGGACTGATATGAAAAATGTGACTGGAGAGGGCAACGAGAATCCATGGCCCGTCTGTCAGCATATAGAGGGGCCACAAGGGACCAACCAAACCACAGTCACTCAGACCTTCATCATTAAAGTTCTAGGTCACGGTTAGATGACATTTTATTCACCCATTAAGACATATGGGTCTATGCGTGTGTGCATGCACACATACATACATAAACTCCCTATACATCCTCCCACCCAGCCAGCCATCACTTCACACAACACTATTTGCACAGCAGACACTCTCACCCACACTTGACTCCTTTAAAGTTCAGGGCTTTGGCGTGACCGAAACATGACAATGCTTGATAGCCGATACTTGAGCACTGTCTGTTCCCCGGGCAACAGATCTCTGTTCTGGGCAGTGTTGATAGCTCCAACTGGTCTAGATAGGTAGAGAATGCCAAGTCAAAGGCAGCCTAGTGAGAGTTAAGTGTATTAACACCTTAGATATGCATCACCTTTAGAGCAATTAGATTGATGGGTCCCACTGGTTAGTGTTCAGAAGCCCTAAAGCCATGATACATAAGAAACTTAAGCACCACTCAGAATCAGGCCACCTCACAGTGGGACCAACCCCTCTCATTCTACCATATAACCCCTCCACCCACCCCCACCCTATCACAGGCTCTTTAGCATGGGTGGCAAGAGAGCTCAAAGTCAGGATTTTTCCAAAGTCCATGGATCTGTAGATTTACTCAGAAAACATATGACTTCGAAATATATAATAGCATAACATGTTATACTTTTCATGGAGTTGACTGAGTCTTGTATTTTTATGAGCTGCATGAGAACACGTCATTTTTTACAGCGTTATAAAAGTTTGCAGTCCACATTTCCTGCTACAGTTTACCATTACCGCACCATTGAGGAAACTACTCAACTGCATCTCAGAGCTCTGCGTGCTCTTAGGACAGGAGCTGTTTGTGATAACACAGCGATAGCAAACGAGTTATGGCAAAGGATTTGTTTCTGTTTTTAATTGCCTCAATGATGATTGAAACAAGCAAACTTTTTTCTTTTTTTTTTACTGCTGTCAGTGATGCAGTGTTGTGTTGATGTATATTTCTGTCCTCCACACATTTCCATAGAATCCCATGAAAATGTATAGAGTATAGAGCAGAGGCAGCCCAAATTCCTTAATTACAACATTTAAAGTTTATACGTTCAGTTCAGCGAGTTCTACAAGTTCAGAATAACACATGTTCAGAAACTGATTTTGTGTTAATGAAAATAAAATAAAATGAAACAGGATTGATGAAAAGACAAAAACTGATGAAAAGATGGCCCCGTGATGGCCTGGCGGTCTGTCCAAGGTGTCTCCCGCCTGCCGCCCAATGACTGCTGGCATAGGCTCCAGCATCCCCGCGACCCTGAGAGCAGGATAAGAGGTTTGGATAATGGATGGATGCATGGATGATGAAAAGATCTGATAGTGTCAGTAAATTCTGTGCACGAAAGCTACAACAAGAAGTTTACGAGTGAAATTGGAAGTAGGCCCTATTGCAGTCTCTCTGCATGGGGTCCTGGTGCTGGGGTGGATGGGGGGGGGTCACATGACTGTTACAGAGGCCAATGTCTTTCTGTGTGGCAAAGTTTTCCCCGTGGTTAATAAATCAACATTTGACCTGTTATGGGAGAACACAAGTCTTATGTAATCCGTGTTAGAACTCAGTGGGAGAAG